>NW_026652277.1:86575132-86841553 GCF_009828535.3 Hylobates moloch | reverse complement strand
TGTGGGTAACCCGACCTTTCTGTCTGGCTGCCCTTAACATTTTTTCCGTCATTTCAACTTTGGTGAATCTGACAATTATGTGTCTTGGAGTTGCTCTTCTCGAGGAGTATCTTTGTGGTGTTCTCTGTATTTCCTGAATCTGAATGTTGACCTGCCTTGCTAGATTGGGGAAGTTCTCCTGGATAATATCTTGCAGAGTGTTTTCCAGTTTGGTTCCATTCTCCCCGTCATTTTCAGGTACACCAATCAGACGTAGGTTTGGTCTTTTCACATAGTCCCAAATTTCTTGGAGGCTTTGTTCGTTTCTTTTTATTCTTTTTTCTCTAAACTTCCCTTCTCGCTTCATTTCATTCATTTCATCTTCCATCACTGATACCCTTTCTTCCAGTTGATGGCATCAGCTACTGAGGCTTCTGCAATCTTCGTGTAGTTCTCGATACTTGGCTTTCAGCTCCATCAGCTCCTTTAAGCCCTTCTCTGCATTTGTTATTCTAGTTATCCATTCGTCTAATTTTTTTTTCAAAGTTTTTAACTTCTTTGCTATTGTTTTGAATTTCCTCCCATAGTTCAGAGTAGTTTGATCATCTGAAGCCTTCTTCTCTCAACTCATCAAAGTCATTCTCCATCCAGCTTTATTCCGTTGCTGGTGAGGAACTGCATTCTTTTGGAGGAGGAGAGGTGCTCTGCTTTTTAGGGTTTCCAGTTTTTCTGCTCTGTTTTTTCCCCATCTTTGTGGTTTTATCTACTTTCGGTCTTTGATGATGGTGATGTACAGATGGGTTTTTGGTGTGGATGTCCTTTCTGTTTGCTAGTTTTCCTTCTACCAGACAGGACCTTCAGCTGCAGGTCTGTTGGAGTTTACTAGAGGTCCACTCCAGACCCTGTTTGGCTGGGTGTCAGCAGCGGTGGCTGCAGAACAGCGGATTTTCGTGAGACCACAAATTCAGCTGTCTGATGGTTCCTCTGGACGTTTTGTCTCAGAGGAGTACCCGGCCGAGTGAGGTGTCAGTCTGTCCCTACCGGGGGGTGCCTCCCAGTTAGGCTGCTCGGGGGTCAGGGACCCACTTTACGAGGCAGTCTGTCCGTTCTCAGATCTCCAGGTGCGTGCTGGGAGAACCACTACTCTCTTCAAAGCTGTTAGTCAGACAGGGACATTTAAGTCTGCAGTGGTTCCTGCTGAATTTTTGTTTGTCTGTGCCCTGCCCCCAGAGTTGGAGCCTACAGAGGCAGGCAGGCCTCCTTGAGCTGTGGTGGGCTTCACCCAGTTCGAGCTTCCTGGCTGGTTTTTTTACCTAAGCAAGCCTGGGCAATGGTGGGCGCCCCTCCCCCAGCCTCGCTGCCACCTTCCAGTTTGATCTCAGACTGCTGTGCTAGCAATCAGCGAGACTCTGTGGGCATAGGACTCTCCGAGCCAGGTGCGGGACACAATCTCCTGGTGTGCCGTTTTCCAGGCCCGTTGGAAAAGCGCACTATTAGGGTGGGACTTACCCGATTTTCTAGGTGCGGTCTGTTTCCCTTTTCTTTGACTAGGAAAGGGAACTCCCTGACCCCTTGTGCTTCCCGAGTGAGTCAGTGCCTCGCCCTGCTTCGGCTCGCGCACAGTGCGCTGCACCAACTGTCCTGCACTCACTGTTTGGCACTCCCTAGTGAGATGAACCAGGTACCTCAAACGGAAATGCAGAAATCACCCGTCTTCTGTGTCGCTCACGCTGGGAGCTGTAGACCGGTGCTGTTCCTATTCGGCCATCTTGGCTCCACCCGTCTTAATCGACAAGTATCATTTTCTCATAATTTTCCTTAAATGCTTACAGAAACATATTGTTTTAAATTGTGCTTTATTAATACACCAGAGTAAAATGTATAAACAATGTAATTCAAGTTTTCCTATGAATTTGTTGAATGTATTGCTTAAAAAGGTAATTCCTCAAAATTTGAATCATAGTGTATATTGATTAAAAGACCACCAAAACATTCACCATAAAAAGTAAACATTATTTCATTTTCTATAGTCTTAAATTTCAAATAGTTTTGTTCTTCAAGACTAAGACTTCCACAGAAAAAAGATTTTCTCACTTTTTTTTTTTTTGAGATGGAGTCTCTCTCTGTTGCCCAGGGCAGAGTGCAGTGGCACAACCTCAGCTCACTGCAAACTGCGCCCCCTAGGGTCAAGCAGTTCTCTTGCCTCAGCCTCCCAAGTAGCTGGGACTACAGGTGCCTGCCACCACATCTGAGTAATTTTGGTATTCTTAGTAGTGACAGGGTTTCACCATGTTGGCCAGGCTGGTCTCTAACTCTTGACCTCAAGTGATCTGCTCACCTCGGCCTTCCAAAGTGCTGGGATTGTGGACATGAGCCACGAAGCCTGGCCTTCTCACTCTTTACTCATGAAATAAACATAAGTCAAAGAAATCAAATTTTTTCCCATAACCTGAAGCTTATTATTGGCTTGATAGCCATGGTTGCTATCAAGAAGAGAACATTAAAAAGAAAAGTAACCCCTGCAATCAAAAAGAAAAGTAACCCCTCTGTAAGTGAAAATTTGCGTTATACAAGGCTTATGTATGGAAACAAAACTCTAAAAAGAAATGTAAATAAATGAAACTAATTCATTAACATTATAGAGGTTCAATTGAAGACCTTTTAATAAAAGCTTACAGAATAGTCTTTCTTATTGTCAATCTAATAAGGTCTTCCACCATTGCTTTTCTTAATAAAGCTGTTAAAATATTAAAACTGTATAAATATAAACATATTGATAAGAAGACTAGGAAATATTTTCTAATTAGTTACCAAGGCTTGACTTTCTAATTTCTATAGAATGAGTCCAATCTTCTAGAAACTGAGGAAGAGACATTCTCATCTGACACCTATCTCTTGTCACAATTCCCAAGTGTTGCATACTCCACCTATCCCAGGCATTATAATAGTTCCCTGGAAAACTGATATTCTATATTCTTCTACACATTCAAAAGAGTAGCGGAAAGCCAGTGTGTTTCTAAATCACAAAGCCAGTTGTTACTGTGCTTGTGTATATGTGCTCACACACATATGAATGTTTGCTGGTTGGGACATGTACAGGAGAGCTGAGGAAGAGAGACAAACAATGAAAAAATGTGCCTAATGCTGACCTAATGAAATGATACTCTTCATGAGGTACAATTTCACATTCCCTGCTGCCACAATTGTTCTTCCATAGACACTACTTTGCTTACTGATTGGTTTTTCTTTTCCATACATAAGAGAAATTGATCTCACATCAGTCCATCTTCATTTGACTTATACCCCTAAGTTCCTTCTCACTCTTCTTTTTCCATTTGTTCTTTATTTATTCCTGAACATCTGCCTTCTCTTTGAAGGCATCCTTAATTCATGCAAACAAAATTTTTCCTGCTGTTTACTTTCCTCAATGGATCTTTGCACCAACTAATTTTATAACTTATATTGTTTTAAATTATTTGCATAATAACGAAGTGAGAAGTCCCTTACATTATATAGTATTTGCTTAATTCTGTACCTTTAGCACGTGTCAAAACATAGTTAATAACAACATATTAGTTCTCTATTACTGCATAACAGTATTGCCACACATTTAACAGTTTAAAACAATTCACATTTATTATCTCACAGTTTCTGTGGATCAGGAGCCCAGCATAGCTTAGTTGGGTCCTCTCCAAGGTTACCATCATAGTGATAGAAAGGGCTGAGTTCTCATCTAAAGGTCTGAATGCTGAAAGATTTATTTCTAAGTTCATGTGGTTGTTGGCAGAATTTAGTTCCTCAAAGGCTGTTAGATTGAGGGCCTCACTCTCTTTCTGCCTACCACCTGGAGGCTACTCTCAGTTTCTTGCCATGCGGAACTCCTCAACATTGCCACCTGCTTTATCCAAGCTAGCAAGGGAGGGAATCTCTTTATAAGACAGTTACTATTTCTTATATAATATAATTGTATAAGTGACATTTCATTACTTTTGCCATGTCCCACTGGTTAGAAGCAAGTTACAGGTCCCACTCATGCTCAAAGGAAGGGGAATACACAAGAATATGAATACAAAAAGGTGAGTATAATTGAAGGTCCTTTTAGAGTCTGTTCATTACAAGCACATAAGTTTTTCTTTTATTTATTTTATGTTTTGATGGAGTGAGAAGGAATAACACAGCTGGGTACTGACAGGATAGACAGGAGCAGCTCCAGCAATTGGAGTGCCAGCTTGACTGTCTTTCCTTTGATTTTTCTTTCACACGACCATCCTTGTTGTTCTATGTATATGTTACTCTGTCTCACTCTCTTCCTCAGGTAGAAGACAAAATCTAAAAGACATACTTACAAGTCAGTCCTGCAGAAAATTTTAAAGATAAAACAATAATTTACTAAATGCAGACTATAAAATCTTAGCTATAGTGTGCTTATAGCTCTTTAAAAACTCAAATATTTATTATATGAAAATATTAGAATATAAATGTATTTATATTGGGTATCCCTGTACTGTGGGGCTATGGGTGATATTTTAGTGATGTTGCTGCTATTTCTGCATAATTTCTATTACATGAATGTATAATTGTTAAAATGACAAAAGATGAAATTGATTTCAAAGTAAAAACAGTTTTTCATATTATATACCAGCTATTACCATTAGTCTGATGAAAATAAGATAAAATGTAATCAAGATTTTTTTCCTGGTAGCATCTTGTTTTGGATGTGATGATTCAGAACATTGACTAAAAATTACTAGAATTTCTAATGCCTTTATGTTGAATATGAGTTTGAAAATAAGCCTATATTCATGGGGGCTATTATTCTAGGGTCATTTACAGTGTAAGGATGCATATGATCTTTTAAACCTCCAGGAAAAAGAAACAGAACACATAATTCAGGGCCATTGTTAACTCTGAGTTGAATTTTGAAAAAAATAAAGTTGCCCCAAATATCTTCTTATCATAAAAGAGGAAAATCTAAGGAGAGATTCAGTTCTTGAAAAGTTTCAACGTTTTGTACAAAAACACCTTGAATGCTACAATAATTATCTGAAGTAAAAGATTACATCTGGTAATTGAAATGTGGCACTGTGGCTCACGCCTGTAATCCCAGCACTTTGGGTGGCTGAGGCGGGTGGATCACAAGGTCAAGAGATCGAGATCATCCTGGCCAACATGGTGAGACCCTGTCTCTACTAAAAATACAAAAAAAGTAGCTGGGCATGGTGGCACATGCCTATAGTCCCAGCTACTTGGGAGGTTGAGGCAGAAGAATTGCTTGAACCTGGAAGGTGGAGGTTGCAGTGAGCCGAGATCGTGCCACTGCACTCCAGCCTGGCAACAGAGCAAGACTCCATCTCAAACAAACGAACAAACAAAAAATGTCAATAAATCACAGGCACACTGTCATTTATTCTGTGGAAGGCTTTGGCCCTAGAACATGTCTATAGAGTTTGTTGTTGCTTTAAGCAACAAGAAATGAAGCTGTGGTTGTCATGATCCACTCCTAGAATGGTTGCAGGAAACCAATGCCTTGACAAAAGGTTACTGATGTGTCTTTTGTAGGTCTTGAAAAAGATCAGAAGTGAAGAATAAAATAGTGAGGGTTTCCTAAAAAATATAGTAATATCCTGATATCACAGCTTAATTGACCTCAAATATCCTGAAAGTTTAAAAGCTTTGGTCTTTGATGGAAATCTTAATGTGAATTATCGATATGTATTCTGCACCATTTTGGTACTGAAGGTTTGCATATCACAGGTTTTATTTAGCACTTTTTATTCATTGTGTTTTGTGCACTATTTTTAGCACTGAGCCAATGAACATTTCTCTAATTCAGTACATTGAACTTAGGCCAGAACAGTTGTACCATTTTTATGAACTAGAAAGAGGGCCTAGAAACTTGAGCTTGTCATGGGCTCAAGAAAGGTAAAAATAGGAAAAAAATATATACTCACGTTTTATTTGTATAAAATATATTTATATAAATATACATAGTATGTGTATGTGCATGTGTATATGTATATATGTACTTATATATGTATGTGATTTAAAATGCTAAAGGAAAATCATAAAAGTTAATGGATATTCCACTAAACATCTGCAATAGTTTGTCAACTACACTAATTGGTTAGTATTCATGAATATTTAACTATACTTGAAAAGAATTCTATTCACTAGAATTGAAACACAATGAGGGAAGAGATTTATGTCTGCTCTGTTCTTTATTCTGCCCCAAGTTTCCTGAATAACACATGCACAGAGTAGAATCTCAATAAAATTTTTGAATGAACAAATGAATTTGTAGGAATAACTTTTCTTGTTGACGTGTGTCCCTGCTTAGACACAGTGATTTTTGAGGAATCATAAGCAGTGGTACCTTAACAGTGGGTACTTGGAGCCCAACAATTTCCAGAGCAACACCTAAAAAAAAGGTCTCAAAATATTTCCGGCAAAAACAAAAAACAAGCAAACAACAAACAGTAAATGAACATGATAATGCAACCTCTTATATTAGTGTACCTAAAGCTCAAGCTTTCCTCTCCAGGGTCCCTATGTTGCTATGTTCCTCCTAGCAAGCCATGCAGCACTTTTATAGTAGTGTTTATTAGTACTGAAAGGAATATCTAGTCTTTCTCAAGATGCAGAGGAAACCAGCCTAGTATCTATTGTAGCCCAGTGAAAGATGATGCCTTACAGGTTTTTTTTTTTTTTTGTATGATACACAATGTAGAATTATATATGATCAAACTAATGCTTCTTGGGTGCCTGCAATGTGTTCAGCATTATATAAGCACTACCTATTACACACATAGAGTAAAGCATGCCTCCTGTCTTCACAGGCCCTGCATTCTACTGGGGAAGATAAGAAAAGTATGTTCAAATATTTTTCTCCTGCAATTGCTTTGTCTTCTTTTGAAATTCTACACAGCAAATCCTTTAAAAGATGTCCTGATAAATATGTAACTAATTATCATTACCTCATGCTATATTTAAAGATATAAAATTTAAAATATTTTAATTAGTGTCCATACTTTGGTGATTGTGTGAGCTTCTGCTGTAGCTGATCGAGCCTGGATTTGCGAGCAATTTACCTTCAGTGGGCATAGAAGAACCACAAAACAAACAGACAAAATTTCCTTCCTATCCTTTTCAGATCCCTATTAGACAGAGAGTGGAAATAAAAATGACCACTGGGGCCTGTCACGGTGGCTCAAGCCTGTAACCCCAACACTTTGGTAGGCTGAGGCAGGCGGATCACAAGGTCAAGAGATCGAGACCATCCTGGCCAGTATAGTGAAACCCTGTCTGTACTAAAAACACAAAAATTAGCCAGCCATGGTGGCGTGTGCCTGTAGGCCCAGCTACTTGGGAGGCTGAGGCAGGAGAATCACCTGAACCCGGGAAGAGGAGGTTGCAGTGAGCCGAGATTGCACCACTGCACTCCAGCCTGGCAACAGAGCGAGACTTCGTCTCAACAACAACAACAAAAAAAGCCCACTGGCAAAAATTAATGGAACCCTTGGGAAAGGCAATGGAAAATTTTCAGTGTGTCTTTAGGTAGCAGCCAATGAAAGCTATCTGGCTTCACAGTGGTTCTGTGTATTATTTCCCACAGAACTAAGGGAGCACAATTTATAAGTACAAGAAGATGTGGATTTAAAAAAATAAAGAAACGAATGCTTCTCTAGCTAATAACATGTTAGACAAACTGCAGAAAAAATCTACTGTTTTGGGGGGCTTTTTGTGTGAATATGACACTTTCTTTCTGGTCACTATGGGTGTCCCCACTCCTTACTGCTTTACACAGATTCAATTCTGAAGTGCGTTATTATATGCCTGGCTCTCAAAGCATTCTAGTGTTTACCAATTGGAAGACCTAAATAATATGAAAATTTGCTTGTAATCCTTGCTGATTGGTATCTATGGCTTGTTGAAAAAGCTCAGGTTTTTGTTTGGTATCTTATGTATAAGATGAACTGTACTGTGTCGCCTAGAGCATCAGAATCCCTCCCTGATCTCGGGAATTGTACTGCCAAAAGTAACTACCACTTACTGTACTGTTAGGCCTGTCATCCAGCCCTGTCTCAGTCCCAAGTAATTTTTTGTCACTTGTGAATTTGGAGCCCAAACTGGGAGTAGTCACAGTGAGTGGAGTGGGTTTTCAGAAAAAGTGAATGGAGAATACTACATAGCAATTAGGGCCATGTTTCTCAACCTGGTTGTACTTAGAATCACCTGACAAGTTTTTTTTTTTTTTAAACTACAATTACTTGCTCTACTTCCTCAAAGATATTAATTTCATTTGTCCGATGACAAGTCAGGCATTTGTATTTAACAAAACAAACAATCAAACAAACAACTTTAGTGATTCTAATGGGAAACCAGAAATGATAATCACTAGGTTTTAAAATAATGACACTTTCCCAACAAAATAGGACTCGAAGCCAGGACATCTCCATAAAAGAATGCTTCAAGTGTGCTTCATTTTAGGATACATTTTTCTTAATTGAACAATGGAGAAAGGGACAAATATGTGGTTTTAACCTTCCTCCTATGTTGTAATTGACTTTTTCACCCCAGCGATGCATATTGAAACTCCTGTGCAGGTTTGTGTTTTGAAGTTGGAGGCCCACAGCAGCATGTTCTGCATTCACAGACTACAGGCACTTAGACAGAGGATGTGGCTACTACAAAAAGAACTGTGTTCAGAAGTTCTAGAGAGTAACTCTCAAAGAGTAAAGGAAGGCCCAGGAAAAGCTAGAATTGCTGCAGATTCATAAACGTAATCTTAGAGAGAAAGGACTTGGTGGAAAATTTTGGAGTAATTTTGGAAAAAAAATTGTTCCAAAATAAATACTGTATAGAAAGAGGAAGAATCCTGGTTCTGTGATCAAATTTCCTAATGCCTAATTAATATTTCCCACCAGACATCTTACTAGAAACTCAAATTTCATTTGTTCAATTATGAATGAGCTTTCTTTTCCCATATCTTCTCTTTCAAGCCTCAGCAACTGGAGATCCAATTTCTCATCTGTGAAATAAGATGTTTGAACTAAATAGCTCTCAAAAGGCCCTTCCAGCTCTGAAGCTATAAGGTGCTGGGTAATTTTCAGTTTATTACTAAGAGCTTTACAATTATCTAGAACTTAATTCTTTCAAATCATTTAAAATCATTATTTTTACAGTTAAAAATTGTATATTGTCCCTCTCTTTTTTCAATCTAATCAAACAAAGGAAATTCAGCATAGTTGTAAATTACCACAGACCAGAGAATGAGGAGTGGTAAGGCAAGTTCAGAGAGTGGTTACCACTTCAGGCCATGCTTAGACCTCCAGACATTGCTGTGCTGCCTAATTCCACTGAGAATGGCAACAGCAGTCCGTAAAACTTCCCTTCTAAGCATTCCATTCCACATTATACTTCCTACTATCTTTCTAAGAGCACTAGCTAAAGCAGTTTATCTGTTGAAGACTGTTTGCAGAGCTCTTAGTTTAGGAGAAGGTAATAGTCTCACAGAAGTACAGCTCCATGTAGTGTATCTCAGTGCACAGCAGACTGGCCTACTAAGGACAAGCTAAATACAGGGGGAATGAAGAAATGGCCCAGCCTATGCTCAGCTGCTAGGAAGCTTTCCCCAAAACCCCCATCTCCTACTCTCTCTGTGATCACAGAGAACCCAAGGCTTTGTTTGTATATCTGAACTTGAAATAAACCTTGAATACAGGTCTAATGGGAATACTGGGAGGAATTTTAGTGTTCTAATACGTTTGCTATCCAAACATCTCCTGGAATAGACATCAAAGTAAGAATCCATAGCTTTTATGTCCTATGGTTACTCCTTCCTAGGTATAGTGCCTCTTTACTACTAGAACATTTTCTTCTCATCTCTCTAGTTAACACAAGTGGTACCAAAATGAGTTGTGGTTTCTTTGAGGTGGTGTTCAGCTTGCCATTTTTGTGGCCTTTTGCTCAAATACTTCAAAAAGTTATTCTTTTAAGAAACATAAATTATAATTCTTTCTATATGTCTATCATTGAACTGTAACTGTCTTGAAGTTAGCATTGCATCGTATATGAAATATTCCCAGAGAACAGAACAAAAACCAAAAAAGATTCCTTATATTAATACTTTACAATGAGACAAATAACTGTCCAGAAACATCACTATCTCGCAGTGACTTGGCTGAGAATATTTTTTTAAAGGCAGCTCATGGGAATTCAAATTAAAAGAAGCATTCTTAATAAGCACGGAACAAGAACAAAGAAGGTCACTTGCATATTTTAAATGTTTAATGTCATTAGTCTCTTACAGCCTTGCTTTCTGTGATGGGGGCAGACATACGCAACACACTTAAAAATTCTTTAGTTGCTCCCTGGACTATGCTTGTTGAGCATTGTCTCTTCGACTCTTCCACTCATCTGAGTTCATATACTTTTCATCCATTCAGTTGTCCTCAAGAATCAAAACATATTTTCCCTTTTGGTAATGTTCATGATTTCTTCTCATCTTGCATGCTTATTTTACCTTTTAAGGAAAAATATAATTTCCTTCATTGCCAAATTTTTAGGCTGCTGCCATCTTTTGCTTATATGTTATTAATTCCTTCTATTAATATTTCAAGTACATAAATAAAATCATTGTGATAGGTGAACAGCTTATGTCTTCAATCTGAATGGGTAATGGAGACATTTTGTGTTTTCTTAAGTAAAAGAAGTTCAAGCCCAACCTTTTTCTCTAAATAGTCTCCAGTTTTCTATTGTATCTTTTATTTACATTTCTTATTTCAGTCAAATATACAACATGAAATAATTTCTCAAGAAGAAATACTCTATTCCAAAAAGTAGGGTCTTTAGAAGGCCCTGAATTTTAAGATCCTATTTTAGTGTGAGGTGTCTACAAGGTCATGTCCTCACTGGAAGGCTGCACTATGGCAACAATCATTTTTGTTCTTTATTGTTCTCAATTCTTTATTATTTTAGTGATTGGTGTAATGAGAGTCTAAGAGTTGTGTATTAAATTGTTGGACAATGAACTGAGAGCATAAAACCTTGCTGTTTTATCTGTTCCTATCTTCTTCCCCTCATGCCACCTTGTAACCAGACCTTGTAATCAACAGAGATGTAGGAATACATCTCTGTATTCCTAGTACTGAACACCCGGCTCTATTAGAGTGCTCATTACGCTTGGTGTTTGTGTTCTTTGGCTGCCTGTGTGCTCCTCAAATATGATGCCCAGATATTTTCCAGCTCTGAGTACTCGATGTTCAAAGAGGTTTGTTTTTGAACTGATTTCATTTGATTTTTTAATTTTAGTATCTATAAAACTTAAACTAAAAGTATTCTGAAATTTCTTCTGATTTTCAGAAACATTCCAGAGAATAATTTATTTGTTTTGGGAAATTCTGATATAGTCTGAAAGGATTGTGTTGGAACAAATACCATTCCATTACTTTTTCCAGGCTCAGTTTTTGTTGTTTTATTTATTCTTCAGGAGCTTTCAGATTCCAGCTGTCTAGTAGGAATCAATATATGTATTATTTTGTCTTTTCAATGTCAAACCTCATAGTGACTTGAGTGAGAGTCTCTTTTTATGACAATGAAAATGTGAATCTATATTTAATACAAAATATTATTTGATCAAAACATACAAGTTTCCACTGAGGCGTTATCAAATACAGTTTAAGATAATGTCAAGCAATTACACATTCTCCAGGGGTATTGATAGGTGAACTTTTCTGAGCAACTATTTCTGTCATGTAATTTAAATACAAAATGTCCTAGTTATGTACATAATGATGGTTGTGTGTGTGTGTAAAATCTCTTTTTATTTTGCCTAAAAGTATCCACTTCAAAATTATTGTCACCAGTTTATGAGCTCTAGTTTAGCCATTTCCATTTTCAACTGCATCTGACAGTCTTCCACCAGAATTAAATTATTCCCCTGGAATTCTCCTAAATTGACAAATAGGCTCTACCTTTCAGAGTGCTAAATCTATGTGCTAAAAATAACAAAAAATTATCCCCCCAAAAATATCCCTTATTTCTACTAGCAGGTATTTTCTCTTTCAATACCATTTAATTGTCATTACAAAATTTGTCATTTATTTCCAGAACCAGTCAATATACCCAGAATTACAACCACTCAACTATAAATGCCATTTAATTTAATAGCAATAATAATAAAAGGTTATGGATAATGTGTGATTTTTTAAGCTAAAATTGAAATAGAACATTTCAAAGTGGCTGAATGCTAACATAAATTGCCATTTATTGTTTATTACATAAACAAAACCAAGACAAAAAATTTATACTTGTTACTTCCCCTTAGGGTAAGAGATTGTTGCAAGGTCACCTGGGATTTCACTCACCACCCTCAGCCTAGAAGTATCACTGTCACTCCCTGCCTGATTGTAAAGGTGCTGGGACATGTAGACTTTTCAGAGGCTCCAGAGGAGTGGAGGATAGGAAATTTTTACTTAACATAGGGAGAAGTCAATGACAAGATGCATCATCCTAGGTGAGAGCAGAATATATTCAACTTATTCTTAGAAAAGCTCTACTTATAGGTCATTTTAAAGATGTAAAATGAAATTCTCTATTTTCTTTTGAATGCAGACTATATGCCTCAGTTTTTATATTTGTTAAATGATAGATTTTTAAATAAATGCTCACAAACTTCCCTTTCAATCACCCTATATTGAAGTACAAAAAACAGTTCTATAATATGATTATACACTTTAATAATTAGTTTTATAAAAGCTCAGATAAGTAAGGGGAGAAAACCTGTATGATTCATGAAGTAGTGAATTAGTTGGAGATATCAGTGTAATCAGTATAATACAAACACAGAAGAAATACAGAGGAATACATATGTAAATATTTATAGATATACATATAATAAAACTTATTATATACACATATATTCCCTTCCTCTGTTAGCTGAGAGGGCCTAGAAGCAAGGGTTCCTCAGTGACAATAAATGCTCCAAGTGCCCAGATCTTTCTTTCCAACATCATTCTCCAATAAAATGAACCAGGACTTCTTGGAGATACGATTGATTCTATGGCTAAGGCAGAGAATGTGCAAGATGCCTGTGGAACATCTTATAGTGCCAGAAAGAGAGAAAGTGCTTCAAACACACACACACACACACACACACACACACACACACAGAGTCACACACATTAATGGGGGTATGTCAATGGGACACAGGAGTCCAACTGAAAAAGCTCTCAATGGCCAAAGCTGGAAATAATTTAGCAATAAGTAAAGGAGTACTGGTTTATAACACAAAGTGCAAAACAAATAGTCATAAGTTCATATTAATATAACTAAATGATTAAATAAATAAATGGGCAGATTAAACAAATATCACATACAGGAGAATCCAGAGTAATTTATGTACATGCATTTATGGTGCCACAGAACTCCCCACTCCTTAATTTTAGGCTGCACATAGTGATCTTCTCCCAGAGGTGCAGTATGAAAAAGAAGTATTTTAAAAAAAAACACTTTACAGTTAAAAAAGAGGAACTTAAGTAAAAGAGTAACTTTACAGAAATCTGACAAGCAATATCTCAGCCAGGTATGTGAGGTTAGCATCATCCGTGATAATTCAAGTTGATAGTATCTGCCTGGTGATAGAACAGAGGGCCCCCCACATGCAGACACACACACACACACACGCACACGCGCACACACACACACACACACACCAGGATCTCTGCACAGGAAGAGTGGGGTGGGTCAGGCTGCTGGTTCAGGCAAGCATGTGCCCTGAATGCCTGGAGATCTGCTTGGGGTGGGGGCAGTTGTGCTCTTGAATGAAGCTTAAAATTAAGGAGAAGAGAATGTCAGTTTACCTCTGTGTTCTTCTCTAAAACCCATGACCCCAATCTACTACTGAGAAAAACATCAGACAAACTCCAGCCAATTACCTTTCCATAAAATACCTGACCAGTACTCCTCAAAATTGTCAAGGTCATAAAAAAAAAAAACAAGGAAGATCTGTGAAACTCACAGTCTAGAGGAGCCTGAGGAACTAAGACACTAAATATAATGTGTTATCTGGATGAGATCCTAGAGGAAAAAGAGAACATTAGGTAACACTGAAAAATTTGAATAATGTGTAAACTTTTGTTAATCCTAATGTATTATGATTTATTCATTATTTGTGAAAAATATACCATAGTAATAAAAAGTAGGGGAAACTATAGGGAAAACTAGGTATGGTCCACATGGGAAATCTTTGTACTATAATTGCAACTTTTCTGTAAATTTAAACTATTTGTGTGTGTGTGTGTGTGTGTGTATGTGTTTTTCTTTTTTTTTTCCTAAGATGGTGGATTAGAGGTTTTTAGTGTGCCTCGGCTACTTGGAAATAGCGAGACAGTGCATAAACATCAACTCTGTGAGCTTTAATTCAAAAAGGAAAATGGGAACACACTAAAATTATGGACACTCCAGATCGCAGGGAGGATAACATAGCCAAACAGCCCCCATGACAGCAACTAGCTGATAAAAGTGAGTGAAACCCCAGTATGTGAAAGAGACAGAGAGCCTCCCTCTGTGAATCACCTTTCCACTGAAGAGTCAAGCAACCCAGGCTGAGGGAGAGTACTTTCTCCCAAGTGCTGGTGCTAACTTGGGAGAGGCTTGGAGGCACTGAAAGGGAATGACACCAGAAGCTGCAGGCATTTTTCCAGATCTGGGACTGAGAGCAAGATGCCATTTTTCATCCGGGCTCATACAAAGTCAGCTGTTCATTGGCAACCCGACAGTGTGGCTGTATGGACATTTCTGTCTTGGGCAAGAGATTGGAGCACTTGTTCTGGAGTGAGTGAGGGGCCTTAACAGCGAGAATTTTGAAAAGCACCTGAGTAGTAAACTCTGGGATTGTATTCTTCCCTCTCACAGACCTGGGGTGGTAGGAAAGCTACTACTGCCGTGGTTTCTTCTGAGTGACAAGTGGCCTTGAAGGCAAGGCCAACTTGACCTGGAACCACTCTGCGTGTGTCATTGCTAGATACCCCAGACTACTCCACTGAGATCATGGTGCAGTGGAGCCCTCTCTGCTCTATGACCGGGAAGAATTCCAGGCATTTGGAGCACTCACTTGGCTGAACCAGCAGCTTAAGCTACCCCAACCTTCATGGAAACAGAGTGTGGTACAGTGGGACCCTCTCTGCCCCACCCCCAAGCAGATCTTCAGGCATTCAGAGCACATGCTTGTCTGAATCATCAGCCTGACCCACCCCACTCTTCCTGTGCTGAGATCCTGGGGTGAGTGTGTGTGTGTGTGTGTGTGTGTGTGTGTGTGTGTGTGTGTGTGTGGTGTGTGTGTGTGTGTGTGTGTGTGTGTGTGTGTGTGTGTGTGTGTGTTGGAGAAGAGGGGTCATCTTTGCTTCATGCCCAGGCAGATATCCATATATGTGGAGCACTCACTATCCTGGATTAAGAATTCAGGTTGCCCCACTTTCTGTAAAGAGAACTTGGTGCCCAGGAAGTTTCCTAGGTCCATGTCTAGACTCGCCTCTGGTTGCTTAGTGTCTGTCCTCTGGATTCTCACTCAGCACTGGTGATTGTGCCTGCCATTGGAGGACCTGTAGGTTGGCCTGCCTAATCTGACCACATTTATTTTGCTTTTCAAACCTCCCAGGGTAGAGCAGGGAGCTCAGACCACTGTGCACTCCATGAATCAGCCCATTGCCTGAGGTAACAGAGAGCTTCTGAGACCCAGTAAACAAAGATCAAGTATACACCCAGCTATGTTGGCTGCAGATAGCTGTTACCCATAAGCACCCTCTACTGCCTTGTAAGTCAAACTGCACAGCCCAATACAAAATCTAATAAAAGAAGTGCATAGGGTTACAGAAGCAAAGCCAATATATCCTACCCAGCATTCTCTACAGTCACACCACCTTGGGAAAAGGAAAAAGAAAAAAGGAAAGTAAAAGGAAACAATAATATTATTGGGAAAGGAGAGAAAAAATCCTACTTACATGAAAATAATTACAAAAATGAGATGTGCCAGTGTCTTTAGATGAGAAGGAATAAGCACAAGAATTCTGGCACCATGAAAGATCTGAATGTAGGATTCACCAAAGGATCTCACTATCTCTTCAGTAATGATTCCTAACCAAAATGGAAATTCAGAAATAACAGATAAAGAATTCAAAGCATGGATTACAAGGAAGCGTAATGAGATCTAAAACAAGGTAGAAAATCAACACAAATAAACCTCCACCCCAATCCAGGAAATGAAGGAAGAGATAAAAATCCTAAAAAGGAGTCAAGCAGAGCTTCTAGAATTGAAAAAAAAAAAAACTTAAGTAATTTCAAAATACAGCTGAAAGATTTATCATTAGTCTGAACAAAGCAGAAAAATTTTAGAACTTGAAGATCAATCTTTCACAGTCAGACAAAAATAAATAAAAAACATTTTAAACAAACATAATATTTGAGAAATTTGAAATTCTGTAAAGTAACCAAGACTATGAATTATTGAAATTCCTGGGAAGGGAAAAATGGTAAACAAATAGGAAAACATATTTGAGGAAATTAGTAAAAATCTCTCTAATCTTGCAAGAGAGATAGACATCCAGATACAGGAAATTCAGAAAACATCTGAGAGACAATATATGAAATGAACATCATTAACTCATATAGTCATCAGACTGTCCAAGGTTGACACTAAAGAAAAAATCCTTAACGCAGATAGAGAAAAAGTCAGATTACATACAAAGGAAACCCCACCAAGCTAAGAGAAGACTTCTCAGCAGAAACTTTAGAAGCCTGGAGATACTATGGATCTATTTTCAGCATTTTTAAACAGAACATCCAAGCAAGAATTTTATATCCCACCAAACTAAGTTTCATCCATGAAAAAAGAAATGAAATCTTCCAGGCAAACAAGCACAAAGAAAATTTGTTACCACTAGACCAGGCTTACAAGAGATATAAGGTTCTAAACATGGGAATGAAAGAATGATACTGGCTACCATAAAACCACACTTAAGTACATAGCCAACAGACCCTATAAAGCAACCATATGATAGAAACTACAAAGCAACCAGCTAAAAACATCACAATAGGATCAAAGCCATACATGTCAGTATTAACCTTGAATGTAAACAGTTTAAATGCCCCATATGAAAGGCACAGAGTTGCCAGTTAAATAAACAAGACCCATCCATCTGCTGTTTTCAAAAAATTCACCTCACACATAACAACACTCATAGTTTCAAATAATGAATTGGAGAAAGATCTATCATGCAAATGGAAAAAAAAAAGAGCAGAGATTGCTTCTCTTATATCAGATAAAATAGACTTTAAAGGATCACTAACAAAAAAGGACAAGGAAGTCATTACATAATGATAAAATTTTCAATTGAACAGGGAGATTTAACTATTCTTAATATATATACACTCCACATTAGAGCACCCAGATTTGTAAAACCACTACTTCCAGATATATGAAAAGACTTAGACAGCCAGACAGTAATACTGGGGGACTTCAATATCCTACTGACAGTGTTAGATAGATCATTGAGGCAGAAAACTAACAAATAAATTGTGGAGTTAAATTTGACACTTGATCATTGGACCTAATAGACATCTACAGAACACTCCACCCATCAACCTCAGAATACACATTTTTCTTATCCGCACTCGGAACATAGTCCAAGATTAACCACACACTCAACCATAAATCAAATCTCAATAATTAAAAAAAAAAAACCACCAAAATCATACAAACCATACTCTTGGATCACAGTGGAATAAAAATAGAAATCAATACCAAGAAGATCTCCCTAAACTGCACAGTTACATGGAAATTAAACAACTTCTTCCTGATTGACATTTGGATAGGCAACAAAATTAAGGCAGAAATCCAAAAATTCTTTGAAATAAATGAAACAGAGACACAACATATCAAAATCTCTAGGACGCAGCAAAAGCAGTGATAAGAGGTTAGTTTATAGTGCTAAATTCCTACCTGGACATCCCAGATTAACAATCTACCATCAAATCTAGAGGGACTAGAAAATCAAGCACAATCTAACCTTAAAACTAGCACAAAAAGAAATAACTAAAATCAGAGCAAAACTGAACCAAATTAAGATGCAAAAAATCCATTAAAAATCAATGAAACCAAACTTAGTTTATTGAAAGGATTAAAAAGATTAATAGACCACTAGCTAGATTAATAAAGAAAAAAAATCCAAATAAGCACAATCAGAAATGACAAAGGAGGCATTACAGCTGATCCCACAGAAATACAAAAGACCCTCAGACACTATTATGATTATGAACACTTCTATGCATATAAACCAGAAAATCTAGAGGAATTGCATAAATTCCTGGAAACACACAACCTCCCAAGATTGAATCGGAAGAAATTCAAACCCTGAACAGACAAATAACAAGCTCCTAATTGAATCATTAATTAAAAAAAAAAAAAAACAGCAACCAAAAAAACCCTAGACCACATGGATTCATAGCAGAATTCTATGAGATGTACAAGTATGAGCTGGTGCCATTTCTACTGAAACTATTCCAAAAAAATGAAGAGGAAGGACTCTCCATAACTCACTCTATGAAGCCAGCATTATCCTGGTACCAAAATCTGGCAAACACAAAATGAATAATAATAATAATAAAACTACAGGCCAATATCCCTGATGACCAGAGACTCAAAAATCCTCAACAAAATGCCATCAAACCAAACTCAGCTGCACATCAAAAAGTTAACTCACCATGATCAAGTAAGCTTGATCCCTGGGATGCAAGGTTGGTTCAACATATGCATATGCTTATGAATGAATGACATTCACCACATAAGCAGAATTCAAAACAAAAACCATATGATCATTTCAACAGATGCAGAGAAAGCCTTCAATAAAATCCAACATCCCTTTATGATAAAGCTGTCAACAAATTAGTCACTGAAGGAACATACCTCAGAAAAATAGAGCAATCTCTGAAAAACCTACAGCCAACATCACACAGAATGGGAAAAAATTGGAAATATTTCTGTTGAGAATTGGAACAAGACAAGTATGCCTACTCTCACTACTCTTATTCAACATAGTGCTGGAAGTCCCAGCCAGGTTATCAGGCAAGAGAGGGTAATGAAGGGCATCCAAATAGGAAAAGATGAAGTCAAACTATCTATCTTTGCTGAAAATATGATTCTATAGATCAAATACCATAAAGATTCTGCCCAAAGTCTCCTGGAACTGATAAGTAGTTTCAGTGAAGTTTCAAAATACAAAGACAATATACAAGAATCAGCATTGGTATACACTAATAATATTCAAGCTGAGAGCCAAATCAAGAACTCAATCCCACTGACAATGGCCACAGGAAAAATAAAATACCTATGAATCCATCTAACCAAGGAGAGGAAAGGTCTGTAAAAGGAGAACTACAAAGCACTGCTGAAATGAATCAGAGATGGCACAAATAAGTGGGAAAACATTCCATGGCCATGGTTGAAAGAATCAATATTGTTAAAATGGCCAAACTGCCAAATGCAATCTATAGATTCAATGTTATTCCTATCAAACTATCAATGTCATTTTTTACAGAATTATAAAAGTCTCTTCTACAATTCATATGTAACCAAAAAAGAGGCCAAAGTAATCCTAAGCAAAAGGAAAAAAGCCACAGGCATCACATTACCTGACTTTAAACCATACTACAAGGCTACAGTAGCCAAAACAGCATGGTACTGGTACAAAAGCAGACACATGGACCAATAGAACGGAATAGAGAACTCACACATAAAGCTGCACACTTGCAGCCTTCTGATCTTTGACAAAGTTGACAAAACTAAGCAATGAGAAAGGACTTCCTATTCAGTAAATTGTGCTGGCATGACTGTCCAGCCATATGCAGAGGAATGAAACAGAGCCCCTACTTTTCACTATATATTAACATTAACTCAGGTTGCATTAAAGATTTAAATGTAGGCTGGGTGCAGTGGCTCACACCTGTAATCCCAGCACTTTGGGAGGCTGAGGCAGGTGGATCACCTGGGGTTAGGAGTTCAAGACCAGTCTGACCAACATGGAGAAACCCTGTCTCTACTAAAAATACAAAATTAGCCAGGCGTGGTGGCACATGCCTGTAATCTCAGTTACTCAGGAGGCTGAGGCAGGAGAATCGCTTGAACCCAGGAAGCGGAGGTTGTGGTCAGCCGAGATTGTGCCATTGCACTCCAGCCTGGGCAACAAGAGTGAAACACCGTCTCAAAAAAATAAAAAATAAAAGTAAAATATTTAAATGTAAGACATCAAAATACAAGAATCCCGGAAGAAAGCCTAAGTAACATCATTATGGACATCTGCTTTGGGAAACAATTTATAACCTAGTCCTCCAAAGCAATTGCAATAAGAACAAAAATTGACAAGGGGAACCTAATTAATCTAAAGAGATTTTGCTTATCAAAAGAAACTATCAACCTGGTAAACAGACAACCTACAGAAGGGGAGAAAATACTTCTAAACTGTGCATGCAACAAAGTTCTAACGTCCAGAATCTGTAAGGAACTTGAACAATTCAACAAGAAAAAAAGAACCTCATGAAAAAATAGGCAAAGGACATGAACCAACAAAAGGAGACATACAAGTGACCAAGAAACAAATGAAAAAATTCTCAACATCACAAATCATCAGAGAAATGAAAATCAAATTCACGAGATACCATCTCATACCAATCAAAATGACCATTATTAAAAAGTCAAAAAACAAATGATGCTGGCAGAGAAAAAGGAAGGCTTATACATTGTTGGTGAGAACGTGAATTAGTTCAGCTACTGTGGAAACCAGTTTGAAGATTTCTCAAAAAACTTAAAACAGAATTACAATTTTCCCCAGCAATCCTGTTACTAGACACATATGAAAAAAATCATTCTACCAAAAAGGCCCATGCACTTTTATGTTTACCACAACACTTTTCACAATAGCAAAGACATGGAATCCACCTAGCTGTCCATCACTGGTGGATTGGATAAAGAAAATGTGTCACGTATAAAACATGGAATACTATGCAGCCATAAAAAGAATGAAATCATGTCCCTTACAGCAATATGAATACAGCTGGAGGCCATTAGTCTAAGTGAATAAATACAGGAACAGAAAACCAAATGCCACAAATTCTCACTTATAAATGGAAGTTAACATTGGGTATTCACAGAATTAAGGATGGTAATAATAGATACTGGAGATTACCAGAGGGGAAAGGGAGGTGGGGGTGGGAGGGCAAGTGTTGAAAAACTAACTGTTGGGTACTATGCTCACTTCCTGGGTGATGGGTTCAATCATACCCAAAACCTAAGCATCACACAATATACTCATGTAGTAGATGTGCACATGGACCCCCTGAATCCTAAACAAAAGTTGAAATTATGTAAAAAAGTAAATAAAATAAAGCTATTATAAATAAAAATTATATTAAAAACTGATAAATAGGCCAGGCGCAGTGGCTCATGCCTGTAATCCTAGCACTTCCAGAGGATGAGGTGGGCAGATTACCTGAGGTCAGGAGTTTGAGACCAGCCTGACCAACATGGTAAAACCCCATCTCTACTAAAAATACAAAAATTAGCTGGGCATGGTGGCAGACACCTGTAATTCCAGGTACTTGGGAGGCTGAGGCAGGAGAATCGCTTGAACCTGGGAGGCAGAGGTTGCAATGAGCCGAAATTGCTCCATTGCACTCTAGCCTGGGTGACAAGAGGGAGACTTCGTCTCAAAACAAACAAATGAACAAACAAACAAAAATGATAAGCAAACTCAGAGATATGCTTCTCAAGATTAAAACCACTTACTAGTTGTATGTTGCAGTAATTTTAAATTTGTGTACATCAGTTTCCTAGTCTGTAAAATGCAGATGATAATACTTAACTAATAAGCTTGTTGAGAATATAACACAACTTTAAACAGAAAGTTTTATAGCAATGTCTGAAGCTTAAAAAGCACTACATGTGTTAGTTATTGTTTTGTTCTATTGTACCTGTTACTACTCTGTGCCCTTCTGCTTTGCCATTCTGCTGCTGTGGACATATCTTCTCTAGCAACATTTTCTCTATTGCGAGCTAGGTCATTTCGTCTAGCACACACACAAAACCCTCCCCCATGCCAGGGAACATTTGGCAACGTCCGGAAATGTATTTGATTGTCACACTAGGGTGAAAAATATGAAGTAGCTGGAAGCTGAGGATGCTGCTAAATGGCCAGTGATGTGAAGGATAGCCTATCACAACAGGTAATAATTATCTCACCCAAAATGTCAATAGTGGTGAGGTTGAGAAACTCGGAGTAGCATCTTGCTTCCCAGACTTATCTTTAATGTAAACAAAGAAATATGAAACACTCTCATTTGTATGCTTCCAGGATAGACTGAGACTTATACAGCAGGTCATATGTTTTTTATAGATTGTGAAAACTAAGACCTTCTAAACGCTCTAAGATATGTGGTAAAAGCTTTAAAAGCAATAACAAAAATCAACACATTTTCAGTAAAATCATATTAAGGCTGAATTAATTGGAGGGATTTTTTTAAGTTTTCATATTCTTTGGAACCAGAAATTGTTGATCTGGATTAAAACTTTCTCCACATAAAAACATCAGAAGCATTATACAATTCATTTCAAATAGTTTAGGATATTAAAACCACCTTATGAAGAATCTAGGGATGACTGTAATTCTATTAATTTGTGAGCAATTTACTTAAACTTTAAATAAGAAATCTCCTGCTTTTGGAAAGTATAGATAAAGAAAAAGTTCTTATTTTACTTATGACATTTGGGATATACTATACAACTTTATGAAAGGGCATTTAAAAAATACTTATTTGTAATGAGAATAAAAATTCTACACAGTCTAATTTAACCTACATCAACTGACTAAATAAGGGTCCGCAGATAATGGAAGATTTTAGAAAATTATCTGCTAAACTCCTTGATATGTTAAAAAAATACTAACATTAGCTGTTTATAGAAAAATACTAATATACTAATTTTTGTTTAGTATTTTATCTACATGTAAATGTGTAATATATTTGTTTCAAATTAAATATTTATGCAGAGATAGATACTTTGGCAAAATTCTTCACTCTACATTTCTGTTTGAAAAGAACTGCATCATTCTATGGTCATAAATGTCAAAATGTATATATAACTAAAGATATAATGCACATTGATATATGTATTATATTTTTAAAGAAGAGAGCATGCTATATTTAAAGTTTTCATCAATATTTTAATGACCATCTTCAAAGATTGATAATTTATGCCAGTAAGTTAGGGCCATAAGTCTCAATTATATCTTCTTGTCAAAGGTATTCTGTGAAGACTTGTGGGGAAAGAAACCTAAGATACATGAAGAGTTTTAAAGATTTTAGAAATCAATTTTTGAATGCTTTATGAGACTATAAATTCCTTGCCAGACACAAAATGCTATATCTCTCTAGTTGTGTGCATTCTCCATCAAAACATGGGTGTTGAAAGCAGAGCCTGTTATTTTGCACAACATCGAATTCTCAGAAACTAACTCAGTCTTGCGATAAATAATTTTGAGTAATTAAATGACAATGGGCCTTTAGGCTCTGGCCATGAATGACTTACCCTCCACGTCTAAAACATACATATATCAAAATAAAAAAATATAAAATGTTAAAAAGAACTTTCTGTAGGCACTAGACAGCCACTAATACTGGGCTATGATTTTCAAGAGACAGATGGCACACTAAGTGAGCCCATATTTACACCGTATTTACTCCTTGAGGGCACATTCTGAACTACAGTGCAAACGGAGAGCCACAGAGTGGGAAGAAACAGATTGGCTTCAATACTGCTAAGGCAGCAAAGACGGAGGAAAAGTCAGATTACTGGAAAGAAGGTATCTACAGAATAGAAGCCCTAGATATCTGTGAAACATTTCCATCCGATCTTTGGCCACTTTCTAAACTGTAAAGGCAAGGACTGTGACTACTGCAGTGAGAGAGAGAGAGAGAGAGAGAGAGAGAGAACAAGGACAAGCAATTGACAGGAAGCTAAAGATATTTCAAAAGTTGCTGAGTGTTGGAGAAATGTTGACTTCGATATTCAAGCCCAGCCAGAGTAGAGGAGCCTTAATACATATCTTGGCTGTTGAATGAAGATTCCAGAAAAATACATATCCTATCTGTAAAGCCTATGAAGAAGAACTATACCCTTGGAAAAAGAGAAAAATTAAAATAGAACTATCCCAATCAAGCCTAAAACCATGCCTCAGCAAGATTAGTAAAATCAGCAGGTAATTTGGCTACAAGACAGAACTAAATCCACTACTTTTGGGGGGAAAATAACATAGTCTAGAGCTTCTATATTATGTCGTCTTCAATATGTTTCATTAATCAAAATTTACTAGATACGTTGAGAAGAATTTGACTGGTAATGAAGAGTGAAGGCAGCCAATAGAAGTAACCCCAGAGATGATAGTGATCCTGATCAGCAACAAGAACTTAACTACATCTAACATGTGAAAGGAAACAGAACTAAATGTGGGTAAATTGAATGAATCAATAGAGTATTTCAATTGAAAACAGAATCTAGAAAAATAATCCAATGACCATTCTAGAGCTATAAAAATAAATATATGGAATAAAGAAAGGCTTAGTAAATTAGTGGGCAGAAAATTATCCAGAAGGAAATTGAAAGACAAAAAAGAATGAAAAACAACTTAACTAAACAGGATGTAACAGAGATAGATATATTAAAAGATGTCCCATGTATGCAGTTTGTATCACAAAAAGCAGAAATAAAACAACGGTAGTTAAACTATAGTAAGATTTTATATTGTGGAAGATGGTGAAAGTACTAACATAAAGAAAATTGTTTTAAGCTAAGCTTGCATTTTGTAATTTCTAGAATAATCAATAAATTAATGATACTAAAGGCATCACAAAAATGAAATTTAAAAGCAAGCAGGAGACATAATGGAAAAATTTAAAAATATATATTTTGGAATAATACAAAAGAAATAAAGAACAAATAAAGGAACAAGTAAAAAGACAAAAACATGTCAGGATGACAGACTTACAGGCAATAATAACAGTAATAGGTTAAATGTAGACAGAGTAAAAATAAGATTTTAGATTGGATTAAAAGATAGAACTCAAATAGTTCTGAAAGACATTAGGATTGAGAAAATAATGAAAATCAAAGAAAATAACTTTAAAGGAAATAGGAGAAATAAAATGATAAAAATAAGAACAGAACTAATGTAATTTAAAACATGCATTCATTAAAGAAAATAAACAGATGCAAAGGGTTCTTTTTTTGTAATAATTACTAGAACCACTAAATAGCTATTAAAAATTATGAAAACAGGAGTCAGAAATTACTATTCACTAATATGAGGAATAAAAAATTTCATATCATAACAGATTCTATAAACATAAAAAGGATAATAATACAATATTATTTGTCAATAAAGAAAAAAATGAGGAAATATGAATTACTTTATGACACTAAAATCGGCAATTTGGACAAAACGCACAAATTCCTTAAAAATACAATTTATCAAAATCATGAGATACAGAATTATTAAATGTAATTATCAATATATAAATATACTTAGTATTGTTATTAAAATACTACACATTAAGTATTTTTATTAAGTGCATTTAATAAGACAGTTATGTAATCATTAAACTAATTGAAATGTATCTAATTTTAAAAATTGATTAGACCAAAAACTTCTTACGAAGAAAACTCCAGGCCTCTGGAGCTCTTCTCTGATGAATTCTATCATATTCTGAAGGAAGAAATAATACATATGTTACATATTTTTAATTTTGAAAGCACACAAGAATTAAACACTTAACAAGTTATTATACGAGGCCAGGGACATTATATCAAAAGGAAATTACATACCGATACTACTCTTGACAAGACAAGCAAAATCCTTGTCAAAAATTAACAACGTAAATCCAGAAATATATTTTAAATGCAATAATGGTTGATTCATCATTAACTAGTTCACATAATGCATCACATAAGCATAATAAAAATGTGTGAGTGTGTTTACAGTAGATATAGAGAAAACATTTGTTAGATTTCATCAATCATTCATAATAAAAACTATCTCAGCAAATTTGCAATAAATGATGGTTTCCTCCATCCAATAAAGGGCATTTACTAACAAAATACTTTCATCATATTTAATGGTGAAATATTAAGATGAGGAATAATACAAGCTTGTCTTCTCTTACTACTTCTATTTGACATTATATTGGAAATCTCAGTCTGTGCTCTAAAGCAAGAAAAAGTCACAAAAATTAGAAAGAAAAAATTAAAGCTGTTTATTTGTGGATATTATGGATATAAACAGTAATTGTTAAGGTATCTGCATAGATGTGAACAGGAATGAGGAGCTCTGGGTACTGAAGTTAAAATGATTTAGTTTTCACTATCCAAAAATAAGATATATTAAAACAGTTCAGAATAGACCTATGAAATTTTTAAAATAATAAGGCCTGAGATTCTTGTACTCTTTCCTCAGCACCCAAAAGAAGCAGCTCAATTTTCCTACAACAACTTCTGTCAATAAATGTTTTCCTCATTGAAAAGGCAATGTGTAAAAATTCATCTTAGAATTTTCTACAATTTATATTATCCATGGTTTGTAGGGTCCATTTTGCTTGACGACTTTGTTTTGCCACATGTGCTGAATAAGTTAAAAGAAACAGTTCTTAGAAGAAAGTTAACAAAAGTCTATCTTGTTCGTAATAATAGAACACTAAACTCTTACTCACACCTAAGAGTTGTTAAATCATCATACTTGTATTTGCTTAAATGTTCAAATGACTCAACTAAAATAATATTTTCTTTCTTTTCTTCTTTCTGACTAAAATGGAGATAAGGTGTGTTCACCTTGTCAAGAATTCTCAATGATTCATATTATTCAGATAATTTTTTTCTGCTTTTTACTGAAATGACTTGGTATTTTCTTCAAGTTCCAAAATGTTTTTCATAAGAATTGGTATATTAATCCTCATGATCTGAAGGAGTTTAAAAAAATTAATTGCTCATATATTTGAAGAGTTGAACTTAATTACCTAACACTGCAAGCTTTTCTACATTACATTTCCCTGTTTTATCATGTTCTTCTTCAACAAGATTATTTTTATAATCCAAATTTTTTCCCATGGTGCTCCCTTCCAGTACAAACCTTTCAGCTAGCCCAATAAAATTAACATCATGTTGATCAATGCATGGATTACTAAAAACTCTCTAATTGCTCTTCCATAGCAGTGCTCTTCCATAGCAGTGCTCTTCCCTGCTTACTCGGTGTTGCTTAGATGATTGTTAAATCTCTCTTCTTTTATTATTAGTATTATCACTATTTAATGAATGGCTTTCTAAACTATATAGGCTCAAGAAGACATCATTGTAACATACAAGGTGATCCTGGAGTTGGACTACTTGCATTTGAATTCTATACTAGTTGCATGATCTCGGACAAGTTGCTTAGTCTCCAAATGCCTTTGTTTCCTAACTTGCAAAATGAGGATAATAACAATATCCTATTCATAGAAACATTTTGAATGCTTGTAAATGAGAAAACACAGGCAGAGCACTTAGTAGAGAACATAGAATATTCTAGGTATAAAAGAAATGTTGATTATTAGTGCTATGCTATTGCTGCAGCTAATGCTATGAAAACTTTCAGACTGTGAGCCTCTCAAGATGAGAAATTGTTTCTTACTCATCTTTGTATTCCCAGCAAAAAACAGAGTGCCTAGCATAAATAACTGTTGGCTTAGTAAATGAATGTATGAATAAATGTGATTACAGGGTCTATTCTCTACTAGCACTTTTGTGTATATACCTTTTTTGTATCGTTTGACAATAAGGTGTCTTTATCATCATTATCATCATGATTATTATTTCCATTTTGCTTGTTTAAAGACAATAACCCATTCCTTTTTAGATTCCCATATGCTGACTTTTAAATGGTTTATAATATGTAAAATAAAGTGGGATATCAGAAAAAGGTGAAGATATTTTAGAAACATACATTTTAAACTCCCCTCTCTTCTAACACCTGCCAAAAAAGTACTCACAAAATAAAATAAATACGATGGATGAATGCATGAGAGAAATCTTAGTGCATTACAGGCCTTGCAACTTTCCAGAGAAAATTGTCTGGGATGCCTGATGAGCCCAGGGCTTCTAAGTTAACAGTAGCATCTGGGGAAATATCCACGGAATACTCAGCTGTTGCATGTGTCAGAACATTGCTTTGATAGTTTTAAGAGCTGTCTGTTATATACATACTCTGCTAGTGGATTTTGAGTTGACGACGGAACTTAAATTGCTTCATTACGTCTTGCAGGATCACACCATCCTCCCTTGTACATGAAGAAACCTGGAAGCAGAGAAGCCATCCACTCTCCCCATGTCAGTCAGCCAGTGATCCACTGCAAAGGTAAGTTCATGTTCTGCAACTGGTTTATTACTTCCTGTCAGTGAACAATTTCCCTACTTTGGAAATAATATCCATGAAGATAAAAGTAAATATGCTTATTTACAAGGACTTGTGGATGTAAGGGAGGACAAAAAAAGCTAAATGTTAAAATTGTTAGCTCCTGTGGGAGCAGTAGAAAACATTTAGTAGTGATATTAAGGACTCTCAAGGAGAAAAACATAAGATAGAAAACAATGTAAAGAAATAAGATAATAATTTCTAAATGTAATAATTCAATAGATAAACTGGAAGAAAAATCTGATACACATGTTCTAAAACTAAGCAGTAGGCTTCACAAACTTAAAAAAAATTCCCATAATGTTTAACAAAAAAATTAATATAAATAATAAGAAAACATACTAATTAATGCCTTCAAGGGCAGATTCAAAAGCACTAACATGCAAGTAATGTTTTTCCAGGAAGAAAAATAATAAAAGATAGATATAATAATTAATGAAATTATGAAAAGAATCTTACCTTAATAGGAAAGCTGGGTCTCCTAATGAAAATAAATTAAAAATTTTATTCTGGGTTAATAACTAAAACATAAAAAGACACACATTTAGATTTTACCTAGACAGATACTGATAACAATTCTATGTCCTAAAAGTAAAAAAAATTATCAGCTTCCATACAGAAATATAAGTTTTTCAATTAGGAAAAAAATATACTAGTGTTAGACCTCTTGAGTACAAAATTAGAAATCAGAATATAGGAAAAAATCTTTATAGAAAATGAGAAAGGGAAAATAATATTTACATACACACAGAGAGAGAGAAAGAGAAAGGGAGAGAAGGGGAATTTTAAATATCTAATAAGACCCTACTGAATGGAAAATAAAATAATACCTGTTTTATTTTTATTTATTACTATAATAAAATGGAAATCAAATATTTTAATATATGATAAAAACATGGTTTTAGTGTGGTAATAATAGGAAAATAACATTCAAAATGGAGATACAAATTAAGCATTTATATGGACCTATTTCATAAAAAGTAGGCAATAACAAAAGTGTTCAAGTCAGAAAAACAACAGAAAATCAGAGGAAAATTTTGGCATCTGTTATTTTCCTCCTGGGCATGTGTGTATTTGGTTACTAACTGCACTTATACAGCAGGTGTAAAATAAGGATGTTCAAAGATATATGAGTATCTTAGTTATAAAATATAAAATTAGAACAAAATGAAGATCATAATTTAAAAATTATAAAATATAATGGGTAGTATCATGTAAAGTGGACCTGAAGGACAAAACCACTGACAAAGTGATTGTCTACTGAAGAAGATAAAATAACATAGCAGAGAAGCACATAATGGAAAGAACTACTGTAAATGTAATGAGAAATTCATGTGACCGAAATATTCATCTGTAAGAATTTATCAGGCTGGGCGCCGTGGCTCATGCCTGTAATCCTAGCACTTTGGGAGGCCGAGGTGGGTGGATCACTTGAGGTCAAGAGTTCAAGACCAGCCTGGCCAACATAGTGAAACCCCATCTCTACTAAAAATACAAAAATTAGCTTGGCGTGGTGGCGTGGGCCTGTAATACCAGCTACTCGAGAGGCTGAGGCACAAGAATCGCTTGAACCTGGGAGGCGGAGGTTGCAGTGAGCTAATGTTACCCCACTGCAATCCAGCCTGGGTGACAGAGTGAGACTCCATCTCAGAAAAAAAAATAAAGAATTTATCAGATCAAGTAAACAAGAATAATCATAGATTTTAAAGATTTTCAATAGTTAATAAAATCTAATATATAAATATATTTATGTATATGCATGTACATATTTGTGTGCCATATATACTACACATATATATAATACTTATGCTGTACATATAGATGTAGCATATACAAATATGTAGTATACACACACATGCCCAAGTGTTCATATAGCCTTATGATACGGAATATCTTGGGAAATATGTCTTACACTTGTCAATATATTTAAAAAGTAATGGATATTTTAGGTCACAATCTAATTGCTCTAAAATAAAACTAGGTCAGCACTGAAAAGATGGCCAAATAATTTGAAGTTTCTGGAAACTAAGAAACAAAGTTGCTATACCAATAGAATGTTGTCAAATTTCATGGAAACCACTTCCCACGCCAACCCCAACTCAGTTTCAAGTGCTAATATTCAAAACCACTAAGGATTTCCAGTAAATTATTTTAGGGTTCTTTTATCCCTATGATTTTAGTAGATATTTGAAGTCAAGTTAACCCAAGACCTGGTATGATTTTCTACCAATCAGTAAAAGAGCAGAGCCCCAGGGGACTCAATTAAATTCAGTATCAGGATAGAATATGGTGAATATATCTGTGATGAAAAAAATTATCATCAGCTGAGGACGAGCATTTAAAGAATAGTACAGAAGAACTTTATGGGAAATATCCAATATACAAAATAGAATATTTCACAATGCACTTTTTATATATAGTCATAGGCAATAATTCAGGCCAGCGTACATCTACCTTCCAAAGGAATTATACAAGAAGATTTCCCTTCCTGGAATGCATGATGTAGCAAGGTTTCATGTAAGTAAAATTGGAAACCAAAACAGAACTTGCAAGAACAATAGAAATAGAGTTGTTGAAATCTTTTAGAAACAGAACAGATGGTCTCTAAGGTAAAGAAACTAATAATTCTTTCATGAGCATAAATCTCTGATATTATGTCAGAGCAATGAGATGGTGAAATCTCTGATAATTATGTCAGAGCAATGAGATGGTGAAAAAGGAGAATGGAAATCAGAGCCACAGAAACATGATGAAAAAAGATTATCAAGTTTGTGAACAGGACCACAATTCTACTTTCTCCTAACTATAAAAGTAATCCATACTAGGAAATGAATGATTGGTAGTAGTAGTAAAATACTAGTAATAAATAGTAGTAAAATAGTAGTAACAGTAGTAAATAGTAGTAAAATAGTAGTAACAGTAGTAAAATACTACTGCTAAAGTTATCCCAGGACATTATTCCTAATTTTATTGTTATATATCTGAACACTCTTCTTTGAATTGTTTTCTTCATTTATTTAAAAATTTTTTGTTGCATTTTACTGATATTTTGTGTCATATCATAAAAATAGAAATAAAAAGTCACACATAAAAACATCACCCATAACAAAGCCCACACCAAGATAACATTTTGATACTATCTATCTATCTATCTATCTATCTATCTATCTATCTATCTATCTGTCTATCTATCTTTTAGCTTAATGTGTTTTACAAATTTTCTACATCATTAGTCACCTCTATATAGAATGACATATAGCAACATATTGTATGACATATAAATGACATATAAATGACAACATATAATTTAACTATATTCTAAAACAAATATGTAATGAATACTTGCAATGTATCAGGTAGTAAATTAAGTCATATAAATGACAATTTATAATTAAGTCATATAAATGACAACATATAATTTAACTATATTTATTCAAAAACAAATATTTAATGAATACTTGCAATGTATCAGGTAGTAAACTAAGTCATATGAGAATTACCAGGTAGCAAATGGTGTCCAACAACAGAGAATACAATAAAATAATAAACAGGTTAAGGATAAAGGGGTGGGATTAGTGTAAATTTTCTATATAAGGAATAAGAGACCTCACTAAGGTTTCACTTGAGTTGGTACCTGAAGGGAGTGAGAAAAGTGAGCCAAGTGAATACATGAGGCAAACACTGCAGATGGTAAAAAGAGCAAGGCAGGGATGGTGAGGCATGGATGTGTTTGGTATTTGAGAAAAAGCAAGGAATTCAAAGAGGTTGGGGGATGGTTGGTAGAAGAGATCAGAGAGTGTGACAGGAAAAGCATATTTCAGATGTAGGGTCACGGTGAGGACTTTGAATATGAATTCTGGGTGAGACATTATGTCACCGGAAGATTTTAAGCAAAGAAGTGACATGATCTAACATATTTTGAAAGTGTCATTGTAGCTACTGTGTTGAGAATAGGCATCGAGAGAAGGTAGGCCAAAGGACAGAAAGAGGGAGACCAATAGAATAATTAGAACAATTCTGGAGCTCAGAGATGGGGGCTAGGATCAGATAGAAATGGAGATGATGAGAAGTATTTAGGATCTGCATATACTTTGGAGGTAAAGTCAGTAAGATTTATTAGTAAATTCAATCTTGGCAAAGAGCAAGCATGAATTTAAAAAATATATTTAGCAATAATTTTGTATTAGAAAATTTGATTGAGATATATTTATTCTATATGCAGAAGATGTGACTGGTTTGGCTCATTCAATATCTATGAAGTCCAGTAAAATACCAGACCTGTAACGGATACTCAAGAAATATGTTTTGAATTAATGAATAAATGTTAGGAAACTGTATATTGTTTATTTTATAAAGTGAATAGAATTCACATAGTCTAATATCACATATTGTAAAAGTTCCTTCAAATATCTTTAAGAAATGGTACCTAATCAGAACCCTACGAATATTGTTGTCAGCATTCCGAGGTCCAGGCAGGATGGATAAGATAATCAAGAAAGCTTGTCATAGAATAAAGCTGGAACTGGGATAAGCCTGTTAACCTCATTTTATTTAAAAACAACTACATATTTTGTTTTCTGTCATAGATCCTTAGTTATTTTATCATGTGTTCCTCACAGAGTGATGTTTTCCTTAAAAATTAAAATATATGTGGATATGAATATGTAAATAAAGTATGTTTTCCTTACATAGATTATAAAAGAGTCATTTAAGGCCATTTAATGCTTCTCTTTGTAGTAGCTCTTATCTCACACAGTATTATCTTTCTCCCACATGAATGGTATATTAGCAATAGTGAATCTAAATAACCCTTATAATTCATTTTTGCAGACATCAAAAATTTCCAAAAAGTAAAAAATCCGAACATATTTATCTTTTCTTTAGTTATACTGTATAAGTCATACCCCAAATCTTCTGATCATAAAGGATTTTATAATTAGATGAAAATAGGATTAATGGTGGTATTATTTTAAAGTTATAATGCAGAATGAGCTAGCTATGCTTTATATAAGGGCAAAATTTTCCTGAGTTATTTTGCCTTTGTAAATGCCTTCCTTGTGCTTGAGTTACCAAATGCATGTACCCCAGCCTATCATATTGTTACACAAATGTAACATAGGTTTTTTGTAAGGCAGACTGACATATCTAAAAGTTTGGCTCATTCTAACTAGCCAGGTAATCCTGGGCACATTATTCAATCTCTCTGAGCATCAGTGTTTTCAGAGATGATAAAATGTGCTACTCATGAAGTTTTCCATTCATTCACTTATTTATTTAAAATATTGTAAAGGCCCTAATATTTAATTTATTTAAAATATTTTAAAGACCCTAATATCTAATAATATCTAATAAAGGCTCTAATGTCTAATAATGAATATACCAGAAATCCAGCAGCATCTAAAATATTTGATCTAAGGGCACACAAAATAAATATTGTTTTCCCTTTCATTTGAAGAATATATAAATACATAAATACACATTTATATATTTAACACTTCACCATTATATAATTATTTTATTTAAATTATTTTAAAGTAAACATATTTTACAATATTTTAAATATTTTTTGAAAAAATATATTTATATATTATATATAAATATAAATATATATAATATATAATGATAAATATATATTATATATTTAAATACTTATACATTATATTTTTCTTGTTTGAGATAAGAGCTACTAAAAAGCACAGAATGGTATTTAAATGACTTCTCTTACATATATATGAAATTAAAATTTTCATTGGAAAGAAGGTCATGCAAAGGGCAAAACAAAGGGTTGTTATATAAGGGACAAGTTTGAGAAAATCAAAACAAAATTTTCAAGTACAAGTAACGTTGGCTGGGTATTAAAACTCGCAAAATGTGGCAAGCCAGGTTTCCATTAGCAACCAGAGCAGTCGGCCTTCACCAACACCTTAATGTAACTCTGATGAATGTGTAAGTTGAACTTTAAAGAAGAAACTGGTACCTTAGTACAAAGGCTAGAATGTAAAAACAAGTCCATTAAGACCACACCTATGCTTTCTCAGAACCTTAGAGTTTAATTAAAGTAACAGATAAGTTCTTGCACACCTTGTACCAGAACCCACTTTAGATAGATAATTTTTTTTTTTTTTTGAGACGGAGTCTCGCTCTGTCGCCCAGGCTGGAGTGCAGTGGCGCGATCTCTGCTCACTGCAAGCTCCGCCTCCCGGGTTCACGCCATTCTCCTGCCTCAGCCTCTCCGAGTAGCTGGGACTACAGGCGCCCGCCACCACGCCCGGCTAATTTTTTGTGTTTTTAGTAGAGACGGGGTTTCACCGTGGTCTCGATCTCCTGACCTCGTGATCCGCCTGCCTCGGCCTCCCAAAGTGCTGAGATTACAAGCGTGAGCCACCGCGCCCGGCCGTAGATAGATAATTTTTCCAAGGCTCTGAAGTAATTGTCTAGAGCCAGTACCCTAATTAAAGATTAGATAGAGTAAAACACTTTGGTTTTCGGTTTGTAGGTGTATCAAATGTATACAAGCACTAGAGGACACTTGTAACTTTGAGTTGGTCTGGCGAGTTACTCCGATCTTCTCTCTGTAACCAGTTGCAGAAATAAACTCCCTTCTTTCCCAGTCTGCCTGTATCTTGTTATTGGACCATGAGAACAGACAGCTGGACGGACATCCATTCGGTCTGAATTCAAAAATGCTTGGCAAATTTCAGGTGACATTTTGGCTTTAGAAAGAAGTATAATTTCTAGTTAATTTGGTTTTACTATAATACATATGTAGATTTAGGAAAATCAATAAAATTACTTGAAAGGGCAAAGCCAAGTTATGGTAATATATCTAATTGTGAATTTTAATTTTGTTTTGTATTTTTTAGTACTTTTCTCATCAGAATGCTGAATGAACAAAATTATGACATACTAATCAGAATGCTAGAGAAAAAGAGATAATTCATTAGCAAATGGTAGTATATATTCAGAAAAATGACTGTTTTTAACTTCTTTAAAAATTCATTTTACAAAGTAGAGATATTCTGTAATCTAACTCAGATAATCAAAATCCTGAGAAAAATCAAATGCAAGATAGCATTTGTTTATTGTCATGATTTTAAAACAGTATACCAACATTGGTAATTTCTTTCATTATTATGGAATTGTTCTTTATGAAATGGAATCAATAAAGCTTAAGCAAACTTAAAATAAGCTTAAAATTATAAAATAACATTTCTAGAAGTATTTATTTTGGTGATAACCAAGAAGATCTTTCATGAAAATTTCTTCCTCCTTTCTCTTAATACTGTACACTGAAATTAGTTAAATTATCATATTAAGTAAGGTCTTTGTGTTGCAGAATGGAGGAGTGGGTTAAGAAGAGAAAATCATCTCTTAATGGCAAAATTAGCAAATCTTATGCAATTTCCCATCAAAATGTCATGTTAATCTGTCTAGGCCTAGTTAGAAGCAGACAGGGCATAAAAGTTAACCAAATCTCTGGAAAAGAACCAAAGTTTGCAGAAGAGGCAGGCAGCCCACCCTGACACACACCCACTCATTGACCCTCCTCTGTCCCCTCACAAAATACACTCATGGACCTATGAACAGAAGATATTTGAATAAAAGCCTGGTATGATGTATTCTAATCAGATTTTAGAAATATCAGGTTATTATTATACTTATGAATCACTCTAATTTTTACTATATATATCTTAAAATGCACTGTAATAGGTAATTTTAATAATATTCAAAGTCCATAGACGCTAAGTACTTGTATGTTTTAATGCATTTTTTTTAAAAGGAAAGGGTTTAGATCTACTCGGGAATTGTCTCATGATGAATACATGAAAGCTTCTTAGGCCTGTGAGCTCTTTTCTAGACTGCAAAATGAGACCTTAGCAACCTAGGAGTGCTTGTGAAACTTCAGCTTTTATACTAGAATTTTAGAGTGTCCAGATTTGAAGGAAAAATATCATTTTTGTGAGAAAATAAGGCATCTGTGATTGTGTGTGTGTATATGTGTGTGCTTGTGTGTTGGAGTTTAAGCACTGTGGTGGATCAACAGCAATTAGTGTGAAAAATATGTGGTATAAAGGAGAAACTGTGTTAAAACTATTGAGGAATTAAGGAGCATCATCAGAAGAGAAGAGACTGGCAGAGCAGCAGGGAGAGAAGCATCATAAGAGTCTGGAAGAATTCTTTAATTCTGACATGAATAATGAAAGAAAGCCAGTCACAGTCAATCTGGATTTTGATGCCTCATCTAATGTCCAAGAGTTGCTACAATTACTTCAGAGTTTGCAAACCAAACACACTACTTAACTCATGGATATCATATTACTGAGGCATATAAGCATATTTGTTTGTGTAAACTGAGATGCAAATTAAATTAGCAATGATAAACTACCTTTTATCTATTAAATTGTCAAGCACAAAAAACAATATTCAGGACCTGGATGTGTATGATAAGATGGGGCTTGTGATTCTATTCTGATAAGGATAAAATTGGCATGCAATGTCGTGAAAGAAGTTTGGGATTATATATCAATACATTTGAAAATTTTAACATTCTTACTATTTAATGTGGAGCCCACTTCCCCAATATCTCTGAAGAGAATAACAAAATGTGTCGAAGTTTTACAAAAAAAGATAATTAACTGCTGGAACTGTCTGGCTCCTATGAACTTGAAAATCTGGCCCCCCAGCTCTCCACTGGGGGACAAGCCCTCAGATTAAAGAAAAACTTCTGAGAGCAGAATCATAATTGAGGAGGACAGGGGCAGTAGAGACAAATAAAAAAAGATCTAAACCAAAGTGGGTGAGGAGTCTAGATGCAGAATATCTCAGAAAGTAATCTGCCACGCATTTGAGCATTACAGAGAACAGCAGAGGGGAGCCATGTGAAGTTATCAAAGCTTTCTTGAAATGTCCCTTCATCCTAAAAGTGTATGGAGCCTAATTTTACATGAAAATGTACACTATAAAATTATTACAAGAAAAAGAATAAGAAGACTAATACCCCAATAATGAAAGCATATCATAAAGATACACCCACAAAAAAGCTAAATGCCATTAAGAAAATAATATAAGACAAAAAAGAACAGTATAACATAAATAAAAATATTTAAAAATTCAGAAATAATATGTCAGTCTTCAGGAAACAAAAATAAAAATAATTATTTAGAAAATAATACTAAAGTAAAAAGAAAATTATAATGAATAAATGTAGATAATCTTTTAAGAGAAATAGAATGTATAAAAGAGTACATTTTAAAAGTAGTATTAAAAATTAGAAGAAAGAGATGAAAATAATTAAAGAAAATGTCAAATATCAAAGATAGGCAGAAAGTGTTTAAAGTATTTAATAGAAGTTACAGAACTGAAAGCCCAAGCAAGATAATAAAATAACTTCCCTGAAATAATAATAAAAAAACTTGAAATACATACTGAAATAGCAAACCATAAATCTAAGAGTGTTGCCCCAGAGTCAACAATACCATTACACATTCCAGTAAAATTATTAGAAAAAGAAAAATTATTTGTGCACCTAGAAAATATAGCATTTGACTTATATGGGAAAGTATATTAAATTATCATGACAATTTCCAGAGCCGCACTTTAAGAAAGAAGAAAATTGAGAAAAATGTTTAATGTATTGAAGAAAAAAATGTATAAGCCAATGATTTTATATCCAAAACAACTGACAAAATGCACAGATAAGCTGTTAACAACATGAAAGAACTCAAAAAATAGTGTTCCCATGAGCATTTCCTCCAAAATATACTATAGAATAACATATAGATAACCACAATGACCAGAGAGACCCAGACATAAGGACTGATGTGAGCATTAAACATATGGTTGTCCATAGAATTAAGATGACATGAGAGCTAAGACGAAGACAGTGTGCAATGACTATGCATTCTGACCATTTGTTTATAGAGGGATTGTGGCAAACAATGGAGAAAGATAAAAAGTAAAGTGATCAATAGTCATTTAAGTGCTAATACTAGTACTGCTATTCTAAGAGTAATTGATACAACAAATGAGAAATTATTGAATTTTCAAATTTTATCATCTTCTTTAAAATCAAGAGATAACAAAAACATCAAAGTTCTGTAGTCTTCAATTTTACATAAAAATATCAATATACATTTTTCAGGTGTTGTATCTTGGGTGAATTAAACTACAAAGAGATAGTATTCCATATCAAATGATAAGTTAAAAAGAACTCTGACTACTCTTAAGTGTAAGTGTGGAAGATACAGGTCAACTGGAGCACCAGTTTTCTTCTAGTGGGACTATGTATTGATCTAACCTCTGGCAAAAACCTGGTTTGACAGTATCTTTTGAATCTGTTACAAGTTTTACTCTTTCTTATAACTACAACAGAATTACATATCTATTTTCACCAAAATATAGATGTAAACATGTTATTAGCTGCATTATTAATAACAGTAAAAAATTAGAAACAACTAAAATGTCAATCAAACTTAGAATAATACATTGTAATATATTCATACAAAAGTATATTTAATGAACAACTGATGTACATAATCACTCCAGTGAATTCTCAAATCATAATATTGAGAGAAGAACGTTAGACACAAAAAACCCACTGCTTTGATTAAATTTATGCAAAGTTTGAAAACAAGCTAAACTAAGCTATGGTGCTAAAAGTTAGGTAATTTATTTTTATTGTGGAAATGGGGTTAATAACTATGTAGACCGTGTAAAGGTTTCTGCAGTTTAAAGGTGTTACATTTCTTGAACTGTATAGTGGCTATATGTGTATGCTTTCTATATAGTAATTTATCAAATATAGGTGTACACGTACACTTGTAATTTTTTCCGTGTGTATGCTATAATAGATAATTGATGCTCTGGTAAACCTTGTATACCCCAGCTACTGAGGATGTCTGAGACTGATAGCTCACAGGTGAGTTCCTCCCTTGAAATTGCCCTTGGCCACAGAGAACTATTCTAAAAGTATTCTCCTACTAGGGAGGCACCATACTCCATCACTGGATCATGCAATGATATAAAGGCCTAGACACTGTATTTCATGTCAGAAAAACACTGAAGAGCCATTCCAGTTCTAAAGCTTTATTGAAACTGTGTTATGGGTTGGCGTCTCTTTCTGCTCAATCCTACTTTTTTTGGTTCATCACAGATACATCTACCAAGCGCATTCCCCAATAAATCCTCTCTGAATAAAACTCTCCATCTTAGAGACTATGTCTAGGGAACTTCATAAGATTCTGTTGTTACTAGAAAGGGTCCTAGAAAACAAACTGTAGAATAATATTCTAAAGCTGGATCAAAATGTTCAGGCCATCTAGCAATGAGGGCTGCATTGCTGGTGGTAAATGGAGGATAAGTAGACTTCACATTTCACAGTTGATAAAATTGTTGCAAGTAGTGAACTCAGAACTCAGGTGCAGTACTGGTGGAAGAAGACACACTGGCTATGTAAGTACTTCTGGAACTTAATGTCATATAGAAAATGGTAAGTATAAGGACTACGAAGTAAATAGACTTTACTGAGAATCATTTTATTTTAAGAGTTGATAATGATGAGTTCAGGAGATTAATTAGTTATCATTCCAAGGTAAAATGTGAAAGCCAGAAGGACTCTTGGCAGAATCTAAGGAGACTCTAATCATCTGCCACTGGTGGGCAGTCACCAGAGGACTAAATTCAAAAGTTAATAATACAACTAGTGGAGCTTCAAAGATAGTTGGATTCTTAGCCTCAGCAGGTTTCATAAGCCAATGTCAAGATACTAACAAGAAAGAAATATTCCCCTTAGATTTGGAATGAAGATAATTGATTAGACATAGCTGAAAACCTTGAAGTTCTATTTTCCCCCAAATGCTCTTTTTTGGTGGAAGTGTCTTCTAATTCATTTGATACAAGATAAAGAAAGCATTTCTTGGAGATCATACAGAAATTTTAAATGACTTAGGTCCTTTAAAAGACAATGCTTCCATCTAACACCCCCACACACTAAGGAGCTATCCTTATTTCCTTCCAGGCAAACATTCCAATAATAAGGGTTAAAAACCAGCACATTTCAATGAGACAAGTGCTGAATTAGTTAAGGGAAGAAAGAGACTATATGTAAAGGAATTGTAGGAGCTGTCTAATAGGTACCATGGGAGCCAGGAGAACATGAATGAAACTGGATCCTAAAGGTGACATAAAAAGGGGCATATAACTTAGAGTTGGATATGAGATACTTTATCAATAGGAGCACTCTCTCATGATATGTAATTTAACACACTGGCAAGGACACCAGGAAACAGTGATATATCAGCAGAATGGCACTAGGAAAGTTTGAAAAAGTAATGGCCCATATAAATGTAGCAGAAGTGCCAGAATTGTGTGAAAGATAGAAGATGAAGGCATTAAATGTGCATGCTACAGTGACATACTATGTAAGATCAGAAAACCCATCAGTAAACTATATTCCAAGAAAGGTTAGAAGATAGCTAATTCATTAAAGCAACACGGATTACACTGGTGAAAAAGGCACTGTCATTTCTGAACTCAGTATGGTTCTCCTCTGTAGGCCAGGGAATACTGTGACAGGACTGGCCTCCCTGAAAGAAACATGTATGAGAGTATCCTGAAATAAAAAGAAGCCAGATAGTGGCTCTTAACTGTCAAAGCAAGAAGGACACATTTACCACCCTGGGCACCAAAGCTGAAGTGGCAGGCAGAGGAGGCATGCACTGCAGAGATGTTATATATATATGATTATATATATGCATGATATATGACTAGAGATATGATTATACATATGATTACTATAACACAATATTTTCAAAGACAAGTTAGAAAATCATCAAATATGTTGCTTAATTTACATAATTAAAATAAATAAAGAATGGATAATTAGGAGACTGAATGCAACTATACTAATAAAATATTGTTTTCTCTTTGCCAGTCCTAAGACCTGAGTACAGTTCTCAGATTCAGAATCCATGGCGTGAGAAAGGATCAGGCAACACCACAGATATATTAAAAAGTAATTCCTCCTATTCTTTCTGAAAATAACTGACAATTATGTAGTAAATAAGCACATATGAAGGAAAGGACGTAGCCACACCTTTTGGGGATTATTGGATATGGATCTCAATTGGCATTGATATCTGTGGACCCAAAGCACCACCATTTTCCTCTTGCTAGAGTGGCATTAATGAAGTTCTGGAACATGTCTGGTTCACTGTGGATCTAATGGATCTATAAACTGTCCAGTGGGCACGTTCCTGATTTCTAAATATAACCTGAATAAAGAGACTTGGTAGTTGGCAGAATCCCAACATTGATGTGTTAGTTTGTGTAGTAAGCGGTATTATAGTGGGGAAGGCCCGTTGGAAACTTCTTAAACTATTCATTTCCCCAGAAAAAAAAAATAAGAAACAATATTATATATTTGAAAAAATTGATTAGTGTCACCTTAAAATATTAAAAGATAACTTGTGTCTTAGCTTGCTTTGTGCTGCTATAATTGCATAACGGAGACTGGGTAATTTATAATGAACAGAAATTGGTTTGGCTCATTGTTCTGAAAGCTGGGCACTCCAATGGCATGTTTCTGGCATCTGGTCAGCCACTGATGAGAGCCTTCTTGCTGGGTCATCCTAGCAGAAGACAGAAAGACAAGAGAGCAAACGAGAGCTAGAGAGGGCCTAACTAGTTTTTATAACAAATGCATTATTTTGATAACAAACCCATACCTGAGATAACTAATCCACTCCAGTGATAATGGTATTAATCCACTCATGACAATAAATCGCCTCTTTAAAGGTCTCACCTCTAAACACTGTTGCATTGGGGATTAACTTTCCAACACACTGATGTTGTGGGACACATTCCATCCATAGCAACAGGTGTGATTATCCCCACCAGATTCCCATATAATTCAGTGCTCTAGCCCCTAAAAAAACAGATTATATGGATCACAGTGGCCTCATATAAACTTTACTTAGTAGTAGCTCTAATTACAACTATTATGCCAAATATGCTATCTTTGCTAGAGCAGAGTAATTTAGCTTCTGGCACATGTAGCTATTGACCTGGCTAACGGCTTATTTTCCATATCATATTTAAAGGAGCATAACAAATAGTTAGCTTCACATGAGATGAACAACAGTATGCACTTATGATTTTGTCTCAAAGCTGTTAATTTTCTGAAGGTAAACACCCTCTGGACATTCCCCAGATAATTACTTTGGTCTGTTTTGGTGTTTATGTCATGTTGATAGGAGGATGAACAGGAAGTGGCAACTCACAAGGAGGGCAAAGATACACAGGCCTTAGAGGGTGGGAGATAAATTCTATAAAGATTCAAGAATGTGCCAGGTAGGTGAAGTTTTGTGGCTCCAGAAATCCAGGTCATATTGGTACACCCAATCTAATGTATAGGACGAATAATCAAATTTTGCATATTCCCACAAGTAAGAAACACAGGACCTCATAAGATGCTGATTTCTGGAGGCAGCATATTCTTGGGAAACTTGGTCCCAATTCGTTTCCTCAGTGATTTGAAAGACTGTCAGCTTTCAGTGATACCTAAAGCAAGAAAGGCCTCAAAAGGGACCAGGCTATGGTAAAAGGAGACATTCCACCTAGGTGCTATGACCTGGGAGTCCTTATGGCTGTGCACCATTTTTAACAAAACTTTCAATAATAATGAAATTATTTCATATTTTCACTGTCCAATATAATAACTAATGGTCATAAGTCTGAAATAAAGTCTTCAGCAGTTCCATGGCCACTCTGTAGATTTTGGGGAGAATCCTTTCTTGCCTCCCCTAGATTCTGGTGACTGCTGGTATGCCTTGGCATCCCTCATTGTATGTATCAAAACTCCTTCTACCTCTCTCACACAGATTGTCTAGGACAAGCTGCTTCTCTCAAGATCTTTTACTTTATCACATCCTTTGCTATATAAGGTAATATTCACAGTTTCTTGATATTAGGATATGAGCATATTTTTTTTCAGAGCCAAATTCAGCCCACTACAGGAAGCCTGTGTTATTTGACAGCTCTTATGAAGCTTTTAGATGGGTGGAGATGCAAGAGAGACTACAAATGAACAACAACAACAAAAATCAGCCAGTAACTGGTACGTACAGATAATCAAAGTTATGTTATAGAAAGTCATTAGGTAACTCTTTAAGATTAATTTTTCTGGAAGATCTCTAGGAATTAGTGGTATTTCAACAATAATCCAAATGACAAGAAAAAATTAGGAGTTCAAATACATTGAGGAAGAGCTTCCTAGGCAAAGGGGAAAGTTAATGCAGAGACAAAAGCTACAACAGGTATGGCATATTAAATAAATGAAAAAACAAAACCATATCGTTAGAAAACAGTAGATACACTTGGAAGTGTAGACATGGACCAAATCATATAGAACCTTGTAAACCAGAGTAAGGAATTTATCGATTAGTAACACGTTCTGTAGTCTCACATAGCTTCCAAATTTCTTAACATAGTATACATTATTGTGGTGCTCCTTAGACATTTGCTGCAATCTGATATCCTTAAATAATTTCTTCCTAACCTCTGTTTGTTATCAATGTTGGGATGACGCTTTGCATAAATAATTTATTTGAAATTACTAAGTCACCTGAATTGTTATATTAGCATAAGATGTGAAGTGTCTGATTCCAATCATAATTATAGAAATGGTTGATCCATGTTATGTATCTCAAAATACTTGCTAGTTGATTAATTTGCTGAGTGAAACTTTTTATATTAAAAACTAACAAGTACAAATAAGAAGATGTGCTTTTATTTATATAGCATTTCTCATAAATCAATCAACAAGGGCAGGATAAATTGTTTTAATTGAATAAACAGAGAATTTCCAAAGGTCACTTTCACTTTGTATTAGAGTAACATATCTGTTTAATTTTTATTTTTGTGGGTACATAGAAGTTGTATATATTTATGGGGTACATTAGATGTTTTGATATAGACATGCAATGCATAATAATCATATCATAGACAATGGGATATTCATCCCTTCAAGCATTTATTCTTTGTGTTATGAACAATTCAATTATATTATTCTGTTTATTTCAAAGTGTACATATTGACTATGGTCACATTTGTGCTATCAAATAGTAGGTCTTATTCATTCTTTTTAATTTTTTGTACCCATTAACCATCCCCACCTCCACCCACCATCCCCCCTACCCTTCCAAGTCTCTGGTAACCATCATGCTACTCTCTTTGTCCATAAGTTCGATTGTTATGATTTTAGAACCCACATATAAGAGAACATGTGATATTCGTCTTTATTTGTCTGGCTTATTTCACTTAACATAATGATCTCCAGTTCCATTCAGTTTGATACAAATGACAGGCACTCATTCCTTTTTATGGCAGAATAGTACTCCATTGTGAATATGTACTACAGTTTATTTATTCACTCATCTATAAATGGACAGTTAAGTTGCTTCCAAATCTTGGCCATTTTGAACAATGCTACAACAAACATAGGAGTGCAGATATCTCTTTGATATACTGATTTCCTTTCTTTTCAGTATATACCCAGCAGTGGGATGGCTGGGTCATGTGGTAACTTTAATTTTACTTTTTTCAAGAACCTCCAAACTGTTTTTCATAGTGACTATACTAATTTACCTTCCCACCAACATTGTACAAGGCTTCCCTTTCCTCCACATCCTCACCAGCATTTGTTATTGCCTGTCTTTTGGATATAAGCCATTTTAACTAAGGTGAGATGATATCTCATTACAGTTTTGATTTGTAGTTCTCTGATGAACAGTGATGTTGAGCATCTTTTCATATGCTTGTTTGCCATTTTTATGTCTTATTCTGAGAAATATCTATTCATATCTTTTGCCCATTTTCAAATCAGATTATTAGATTTTTTCCTATAGAATTGTGTGAGCCCCTTATATATTCTGATTTTTAATCTCTTGTCAGATGTATGGATAGTTTGCAAGTATTTTCTCCTACTCTGTGGGTTTTTTCTTCACTTTCTTCATGTTTTATTTGCTGTGCACCTAGAAAATATAGCATTTGACTTATATGGGAAAGTATATTAAATTACCATGACAATTTCCAGAGCCACACTTTAAGAAAGAAGAAAATTGAGAAAAATGTTTAATGTATTCAAGAAAAAAATGTATAAGCCAGTGATTTTATATCCAAAACAACTAACAAAGCGCACAGATAAGCTGTTAACTTTTTAACTTGCTGTGATCCCAATTGTGCATTTTTGCTTTGGTTGCTTGCGCTTGTGGGGTATTCCTCAAGAAATTTTTTGCTCAGGCTAATTTCCTGGAGATTTTCCCCAGTGTTTTCTTGTAGTAATTTCACAGTTTGAGGTCTTAGATTTAAGTTTTTAATCCATTTTGATTTTTGTGTATGGCAAGAGATAGGAATCTAGTTTCATTCTTTTGCATATAGATATTCAGTTTTCTCAGCACCATTTATTGAAGAGATTGTCTTTTTCTCAATGTATACTCTTGGTAACTTCGTCAAAAATGAGTTCATTGTAGGTGTGTGGATTTGTTTCTGAGTTCTCTATTCTATTCCATTGGTCTATATGTCTGGGGTTTTTTGTTTGGTTGGTTGGTTGGTTGGTTGATTGTTTTTTGCTTTTTTTGTTTTTTGTTTTTTTGCCAGTACCATGCTGTTTTGTTACTATAGCTCTGCAGAATAATTTGAAATCAGACATTGTGATTCCTTTAGTGTTTTTTTTTTTTTTTTTTTTTTTTTTGGATAGCTTTGGCTGTTCTGGGTCATTTGTAGTGTCCTATTAATTTTAAGATTGTTTCTCTATTTGTGCAAGGAATGTCATTAGTATTTTCATAGAGATTGCATTGAACCTGTAGATTACTTTGAGTTGTATGGACATTTTACCATATCCATATGGTAAAATTAACAATTTAAAATAATGTTTTCTCCAATCCATAAACATGAAATATTTTTTTCACTTTTTGGTGTCTTCTTCAGCTTCTTTCATCAATGTTTTATAATTTTCACTACAGAGATCTTACACTTATTTGGTTAATTCCTAGGTATTTAATTATTTTTGGCTGTTGTAAATGGGATTACTTTGTTGACTTTTTTTTCAGATTGTTCACTGTTGGCATATAGAAATGCTACCGAATTGTGTATGTTGATTTTGTGTCTGGCAATTTTAATGAACTTGTTGATCACACATAAAAATGGCAATAGTTTCTAATGGTTTTCTTGTGGAATCTTTAGGTTTTCCTGAATATAAGATCATATCATCTACAAACATGGATTATTTGATTTCTTCCTTTCCAATTTTAATGCCTTTATTTCTTTCTCTTGTCTGATTGCTCCAGCTAGGACTTCCAGGATTACATTGAGTAACAGTGGTCACAGTGAGCATCCTCGTCACGTTCCAGGTCTTAGAGAAAAGGCTTTCAGTTTTTCTCCATTCTGTATGATATTAGGTGTGGACTGGTCATGTGGCTTTTATTATGTTGTTATTCTTCTATAACCAGTTTTTATATGGCTTTTTGTATCATGAAGGAATGTTAAACTTTATCAAATGCTTTATAGGCATCAGTTGAAATGATCATATGGGTTTTGTCCTTCATTCTATTGATATGATGTATCACATTGATTTGCATATGTTAAACCATGCTTGCATCCCTGGGATAAATCCTACTTAGTCATGATGAATAATCTTTCTAATGTATTGTTGAATTTGATTTGCTAGTATTGTGTTGAGTATTTTTACATCAATACACATCGGAGTTATTTACCAGTAGTTTTCTTTTTTTGATGTGTCTTTGTCAGTATTGGTATTAGGGTAATACTGGCCCATAGAACGAGTTTGGACGTATTCCTGCCACTTAAACTTTTAATAATAGTTCGAGTAGTATTGGTTGTAGTTATTTAAATGTTTGGTAGAATTCAGCAACAAAGACATTGGGTTCTGGGCTTTTCTTTACTGGGAAACTTTTTATTATGGCTTTCATCCCATTACTTGTTATTGGTCTGTTCAGGTTTTGGATTTCATCATGGTTCAATCTTGGTAGGTTGTAACTGTCTAAGAATTTGTCCATTTATTTTAGATTTTCCAATTTACTGGCATATAGTTGCTCATCATAGCCTCTAATGATCCTTTGAATTTCTGAAGTATCAATTGTAATGTGTTTTTTTATCTCTGATTTTATTTATTTCAGTCCTCTTTATTTTTTTCTTAGTCAGTCTTGCTAAAGGTTTGCCAAATTTGTTAAATGTTTTAATAAAACCAGCTTTTTATTTTATTGATCTTTTGTATTTTTTAATTTTAATTTTATTTATTTCTGCTGTAATATTTTTTTCTTCTACTAATTTGGGGTTTGATTTGCTCTTCCTTTTCTAGTTTCTTAAGATGCATTACTAGGTGATATATTTGAAGTTTTCCTTCTTTTTTAATGTAAGCACTTAATAGCTATAAAATTTCCTCTTAGTACAGCTTTCCCTGTATCCCATAGGTTTTAGTATGTTGTGTTTCCATTATCATTTGTTTCAAGAAATTTTCAATTTCCTTCTTAATTTCTTCATTGAGCCACTGGTCATTCAGCAGCAAGTTGTTTAATCTCCATATATATTTAAGGTTTCCAAATTTATATTGTCATTCATTTCTAATTTTATCTTGTTGTGGTCAGAAAAGATGCTTGATTTTATTTCAGCTTTTTTTAATGCTTTCAGACTTGTTTTGTGACCTAATGTAAGATCTATCTTTGAGAATAATCCAAGTGCTGAGGAAAAGCATGTGTATTTTGTAGGTCTTTGATGAAATGTTCTGTAAATATCTATTAGTTCCATTTGTTCTGTAGTGCAGATTAAGTTGGATGTTTCTTTGTTGATTTTCTTTCTGAAAGATCTGTCCAGTGCTGAAAGTGGGATGCTGAAGTCTCCATCTATTATTTTATTTGAGCTTATCTCTCCCATTAGCTCTAATAATATTTGCTTTATATATCTGGGTGCTCCAGTGTTGGTGCATATATGTGTAAAATTGTTGTGTCCCCTTGCTGAATTAACCTCCTTATCATTATATAGTTACCTTCTTTGTCTCTTCCTAATTTTTTTGTCTTGAAATCTGTTTTGTCTAAGTATAGCAACTCGTGCTGTTTTTTGGTTTCCATTGGCATGAACTGTGTTTTTCCATCCCTTTATTTTCAGTCTATGTGTTTCTTTATAGGTAAAGTGCATTTCTTACAGGCAATGGATCAATGGTTCTTGCTTTTATTCATCCGGCCACTCTATACTTTTGATTGGACAGTGTAGTCTGTTTACATTCAATGCTATTTTTGGTAAGTAAGGGTTTAATCCTGCCATTTTTTAAATTTGTTTTCTGGTTCTTTTGTGTTCTCTTTCTTGTGGGACATACCTTTTAAACAATGGTCAGTTTTTCACATGACTTGTTTTTTGTAGTGTAATTTAGAAGGCATTGCTTAAATAAATCTCCTATAATATCTTACAGTGTTTCTGTGAAATTTCCATGGGGTAAAAATACTGCATCTTACAAAATTCTTTTCCAAAATGTATATACCCTAAAAAGGTAACATATTAAGCGATTAATGTGCCATTGTTTAATAAGAGATTAGAAAACAAGTCAATTCATTTACTCAAACACAGGTTGCAAACCAGCTGCTCAGGTTTAGAATCTGGCTGCAATCTTGTTTTGTTTGGCTAACAAAAAAGTGTTTGCACAATGCTTGAATTCTAATGACTTTAAACAAGTGTTTAAATGCTTCTTGCCATTTTCCAGTGGCCCTTCTCAATTTCTGTCTTGTTTATACCAGGCTCAAATTATGTATTTATGTTATTTTTTAGCATTTGTGTTTGTGACCTCCATCAAAGTACCAATACGTATATGGAGTGAGAGAAGGCACCACCTCAAGCTAGTGTAGCTGTGCAGCTCAGAGAGGACATGTCCAGCAATTATTAGAGTGCTTTTCTAGGTCCTCTTTTATTAACATATCCCCACTCTATGCTGATAATCTCACCCTATGTTGATGACTCTCAAACGTACATAGCTGTCCTTTCTTCTGAATTGTGATTATATACAACCCTCTCTTGTACTTGGCACTTAGATTTCTACAGACATCGCCAAAATTTCACTTTCTAGCTTGCCTCTTATGTTTTCCATTTCAGTTAAAGGCCCAGTATTGCTTTAATGTGAGCTACTTGGGGGCAAAGATACCCCTATATCTCTGGCAAAAGAGACTTGGTCTTGGTCATAGTGGGTGCTCCATTTTTGTTTTTAACTTTTTATTTGGAGATAAAACTCACAAGAAGTTGCAAAAATAGTAGTTTTCATGTAACCTTCACTCAACTTTTTCCCAATAACAACATATTATATAGTCATAGTACATTTTTGAAACTAGAAAATTGATATTGGTATAAATATTATTAGTTAAACTATATTTTTTTCGGATTTTACCAAATTTTACACACACTTGTGTTCTTCTTTTTACGGTATAGTGTGACAAAATTTTATCACATGTATAGATTGGTTTAACCACCACTACAAACATTACACAAATATGCTACATTGCCGGGAAGAAACTCCTTCTTGCTTCCTCTCCATAGTCAGACTCTACTCTATCCCTAAACCCTAAATACTTATCCTCCATCAATATAGTTTTGTCATTTTGGAAGTGTTGTATAAATGAAATCATATCACATGTAACCCTTTGAGATGGGCTTTTTTTTTTTTTTCATTCAGCATTATACCCTTTCAATCCATCCTACTTGGTGGGTGCCTGTATAAAAATAGTTTATTTCTTTATATAGCTAGGTAATATTTCATAGTGTATATGTATGTACCACAGCTTGTTCATACATTTGCCTATTGAATAACATTTTGCTTGTTTTCAGTTTTTATCTATTACAAATAAAGCTGCTCTGAACTGTTATGTGTAGGTTTTTGAATAGACATAATTTTTTATTTCTTGAGTATAAATATATACACAGAAGTGATCACTAGATCATACAGTAAGTGAATGTTTAACTTCATAAGAAACTGACGAAGAGGTGACAAATACCTCTTCAAGGTGGCTATACCATTTTATATTCCTACCAGCAAAGTCAGAGAGTTCCAGTAGCTCTGCATCATTGCTAGTACTTGATATTATCAGTATTCTTTTTTTTTTTATTTTAGCCATTCTCATTGGTGTGTGTGGTATAGGTATCTCATTATGACTCTAATTTGTTCTCTAATATGGCTTAAGATGTGAACATTTTTTATATATTTAATTGACATCTGCATATGCTTTTTGGTGAAACATCTCTTCTCTATTTACTGTAGAAGGGATTTGATTGACTTCTTATATGCTTTGTAAATGTTATCTTCCAGTCTGTGGCTTAACTTTTTATGCTCTTCACAAGGTGTTTCACAGAAAAAATGCTAATTTTGATGAAGTTTCAATTTATCCTTTTTTTTCTGGATCACCTTTTTGGTGTCATGTTTAAGAACACTGAAACTAGCCTTTTGTTACAAAGATTTTCTGCTAAAAGATTCAATGTTTTAAATTTGTATCTGTTATCCATTTTAAGTAAATGTATGTATGATGTGAAGTCCAGGTTAAATTCATATAGTTTCAAATAATGTATTGAAAAGGCTACTCTTTCTTCATTGAATTGCTTTTGCCATATTTTTGTGGGTCAATTTCTACATTTTCTATTCTGCTCCATTGATTTACATGTCTGTCCCTCCTCCAATACCACACTGACTTAGTTACTGTGATTATGTAGTCTTAAAATTGGGAAACATAATTCTTTATACTTTAGTCTGGTTTTTCAATATTATATTTAGCTAGTCTACTTTCTTCATCTTTCATGTAAATATTAGAATTAGCTTGTCTATATCTGAAAAACATAGCTACTGAAATTTTGATAACAATGCATTAAAATTATAGATTAATTCAGGGATAATTAATATCTTTACTATGTTGACTCTTCTAATTCGTAAATATATGCCTTTCTAATTATGTAGGCCTACTTTAATTTTTCCATCTGTATTTTATAATTGTCAGTCTATGGGTATCAGGCATTTTTAAAGTATATAACTATTTTTTTGGAGTAATTTTAAATTGTATTGGATTTAATTTTTATGTTCAACACCGATAAGTCATATGCCACTTAATCTTTTGGTCAACAATGAGCCACAGCTCTGAAAATCATTTTATAAGTTGTAACATAACAGAGCTAAAACATTACTATTACTCATCTACATCATAGCCTTCTTGACATCATAACAATGCACTACTCACATGTTTGTGGGATTCCGATGTAAACAAACCCTCTCAGCTATCAGTTGTATAAAAGTATAGCAATACAATTATGTAACATACATAATACTTGATAATGATAATAAATTACCATGTTACTGGTTTATGTATTTACTATACTACACATTTTGTCATTTTAGAGTTTACTCTCTCCACTTGTTAAAAAAGGTAAACTGTATAAAAGCTTCATGCAGGTCCTTCAGGAAGTATCCCAAAAGAAGGTATTGTTATCATAGGAGATGACTGCTCCAAGCAGATCGAAGACCTTCCAGTGAGACAAGATGTGGAGGTGGAAGGCAGTAATATTGATGATTCTTAACCTGTGTAGGTGTAGGCTAATGACTGGGTTTGTGTCTTAGCTTTTAACAAAGACATTTAAAAAGTGAAAGAAAAATAAAGAAACAATGTAAAAATAGAAAAAAGATTAAATAATAAGGACATAAGGAAAGATAATATTTTTGTATAATGTTTATGTTTAAGTATTACCACAAAGACTTCTGAATTACTGAATTATAAAGAGTCAAAAAGTTAAAAAATTAAGTTTATAGGGAGGCCAAGGTGGGCGGATTACGAGGTCAGGAGATAGAGACCATCCTGGCTAACACAGTGAAACCCCGTCTCTACTAAAAATACAAAAAATTAGCCGGGCATGGTGGCGGGCACCTGTAGTCCCAGCTACTCGGGAGGCTGAGGCAGGAGAATGGGGTGAACCCGGGAGGCAGAACTTGCGGTGAGCCGAGATCACGCCACTGCACTCCAGCCTGGGCGACAGAGCAAGACTCCGTCTCAAAAAAATTAAAAATAAATAAATAAAAATTAAAAAATTAAGTTTATAAAGTAAAAAAGTTGACAGTAAGCTAAGATTAATTCAATATTGATGGTATTTTATTTTTTAATTTAGTGTAGGCTAAGTTTATAGTGTTTATAAATTCTATAATAGTGTACAGTAAACTCCTAGGCCCTCACATTCATTTGCTACTCACTCACTGACTCACCCAGAGCAGTTCCCATTTCTGCAAGCTCCATTCATGATAAGCTCTATTTATATATAGGGCATTTTCTTTATTCAAGCATCTATTGATATATACTTGATACCATATCTCTGCTATTGTGAGTAGTGCTGTGATAAACATGTGAGTGCATGTATCTTTTCAATATAATGATTTCTTTTCCTTAGGTAGATACCCAATTGTGGGATTGCTGGATGAAATAGTAGTACTATTTTTAGTTCTTAGAGAAATCTTCATGTTTCACATAGAGGTTGTAGAAATTTACATTATCACCAAAAATTGTATAAGCATTCCCTTTTCTCTGCGTCCTCACCAACATTTGTTGTTTTTTGGCTTTTTAATAACACCCATTCTGACTGGTATAAGATGGCATCTCATCGTGGTGTTAATTTGCATTTCTGTAATGATTAGGGATGATGAGCATTTTTTCATAAGCTCTTGACCATTTTTATGTCTTCTTTTGCAAAATGTCTGTTCACATCCTTTGCCTACTTTTAATGGGGTTGTTTGTTTTCTTCTTGTTGAGTTGTTTGAATTCCTTGTAGATTCTGGATATTTATCTCATTGGATGCATACTTTGAAAGTATTTTGTTTTTCTGTAGGTCTTCTTTTTTTTCACTATTGATTATTTCTTTTGCTGTGAATAAGCTTTTTAGTTGAATTAAGTCCCATTTGTCTATTGTGATTTTTGTTACATTTGCCTTTGAGGTCTTTGTCATAAATTATATGCCCAAGCCAATATCCAAAAGAGTTTTTCCTAGCTTATTTTCGAGGATTTTTATAGTTTTTGGTCTTCCATGTAAGTCTTTGTATATGGTGAGGGAGAGGGCTACAACTTTATTCCTTTATATATGGCAATCCAGTTTTCCAAACACCATATATTGAATAGGGAGTTCTTTCCCCGGGTTATGTTTCTGTCAACTTTGTCAAAGATCTGTTGGATATAATTATGTGGCTCTATTGGTTCTCTATTGTGTTCCATCGATCTATGTATCTATTTTTGTGCTAGTAGCATGATGTTTTGGTTACTATAGCCTTGTAGTCTAATTTGGAGTCAGGTACTGTAACGCCTCCAGCTTCTTGTTGTTATTTCAGCTTAGAATTGCTCTGGCTATTCAGCCTGTTTTCTTGGTTTCATCTAAATTTGAATTTTAGATTTTTTTTCTAATTCTATGAAAAGTGACTTTGGTATTTTCATAGGAATTTCAATGAATCTGTAGATTGCTTTGGGCAGTTTGGTCATTTTAATGACATTGCTTCTTTCAATCCATGAACATGGATTGTTTTTTCATTTGTTTCTGTCATCTATGATTTCTTTTATTAGTGCTTTGTTATTTTCCTTGTAGAAATATTTTACTCCTTTGGTTAAATATATTTCTAGGAATGTTTTAATGATTGTAAATAGGATTCACTACTTGATTTGGTTCTTAGCTTGATCATTATTGGTGTTTGGAAATGCGACTACTTTTTGTATATTTATTTTGTATCTTATAACTTTACTAAATTGCTTCATCAAATCTAGCAATCATTTGGAGGCACCTTTAGGATTTTCTAGATGTAAGATCACATCATCAGCAAATAGAGATAATTTTACTACCTTTTATTCCAATTCAGATGCATTTTATTTCTTTCTCGTTCTTGATTGCTCTGGCTAGGACTTCCAGTATTATATTAAGGAATAGTGAAAGTGGATATCCCTGTCTTGTTGAAGATCTTAGGAAAAGTGCTTTCAGCTTTTTCTTGTTTGGTATATTTACTCTGGATTTGTTATAAATAGCTTTTAAGTTTTTTTTTAAAACGGGGTCTCACTTTGTTGCCCAGGCTGGAGTGCAGTGGTGCAATCATGGCTCACTGTAGCCTTGACTTCCAAGGCTCAAGTGATCCTCCTACCTCAGCCTCCTGAGTAGATGGGACTACAGGTGTGTGCCACCACACTCAGTTAATTTTTGTATTTTCTCTAGAGATGAGGCCTCAATGTGTTGCCCAGGCTAATCTAAAACTCCTTGGCTCAAGTGATCCTCCTGCCTCTCAAAGTGCTGGGATTACAGGTGTGAGCCATCACACCTGGCCATGAATGGCTTATTATTTTAAGGAATGTGCCTTTGATGCTTAGTTTGTTGAAGGTTTTAGTTTGTTGAAGGTTTTCATCATGAAGGGATTCTAACTTTTATTAGGTGCTTTTTTTATCTATTGAGATGATAATATGGTTTCCGTTTTTAATTCTGTTTATGTGATAAATCACATATATTGATTTGTGTATTTGAGCCATCCTTGTTTCCCTAGAATAAAACCCACTTGATCACAATGCATTATCTTTGTGATTTGCTTTTGGATTCGGTTTCCTCATATTTTGTTAAGGATTTTTCATCTATGTTTATTAGAAATATTAGTCTTCAGTTTTCCTTTTCTGTTGTGCTCTTGCCTGGCTTCGATTTCAGGGCAATACTGGCTTTGTAAAGTGAGTTAGAAAGCTTCTTCCTTGATTTTTTCAAAGCATTTCAGGAGGATTGATACTAGTTCTTCCTTGTACATTTGGTAGAGTTTGGCTGTGAATTCATTTGGTCTTCAGCTTTTTCTAGGGGTACTGGGGAGATATTATTGATTTATTCTCACTACTTGTTATTGATATGTTCAGGATTTCTACATCTTGCTGGTTCAATCTTGGGAGGTTTCCAGGAATGTATTCACTTCCTCCTGTTTGTGGACATACAGTTGTCTATAGTAGCCTGATAATTTTTTGTATTTCTGTCATATCAGTTGCGATGTTTCTTTTTAAATTTTTGATTATGTCTGCTTGAATCTTCTTTCTTATCTTGGTTAATACAGCTATTGTTCAATCAAATTTTTTCATCTTTTCAAAGAACAAAAAGAACAAACTTTCTGGTTTTTTTGATCCTTTGTATGATTTTTTCATTCTCAATTTCATTTAGTTCTTCTCTGATCTTTGTTATTTCCTTTCTTTTGTTAGCTTTGGGTTTGGTTTGTTCTTGTTTTACTTCTTCATTGAGGTAAATGCGATGTTTGGTTGCTAATTTGTGATATTTTGATCTAGGCATTTAATACTGTAAACTTCCCTCTTGCACTGCTGTGCTTTATCTCAGATTTTTTTGTATGCTGTGTTTCCCTTTTTGTTTCAATAACATTTTCAAAATATGTCTTAATTTTGTTGTTGACCTAAATATTGTTCAGGAGTATGTTGTTTCATTTTTTTATATTTGTATAATTTCAAGTGTTTGTCTTTAAATTTATTTTTTAGTTTTATTCCTCTGCGGTCTGGCAGAATACTTGGCATAATTTATATTTTTACATTAATTGAGACTTGTTTTGTAGCATAGCATATGGTCTATCTTGGAGAATATGTCATGTGCTGATGAAAAGAATGTGTATTATGCAGTTCTTGGGGAGAATGTTCTATAAATCAGGTTTATTTGGTCTAAAGTTCAATTTAAATCTACTGTTTCTTACTTGATTTTCTGTCTCAATTATCTTTCTAGTGTTGTCAATGGGGTGTTGAAGTCCTCCACTATTATTGTATTGTTGTCTGCCTCTCTTTTAGGTCTGGTAATATTTGTTTCATGAATCTGCGTGCTCCAGTGTTAAGTGCATACATATTTGGAATTTTCATATCTTCTTGTGAATTGGTCCCTTTACCATGATATGAGTTTCTTTTTCTTTTTGTTTTAACTGTTGATGATTTAAAGTATGTTTTATTTGATATAATGGTAGCTACTCCTGCTTGTTTTTTTTCCATTTGCATAAAATATCCTTTTCCACCCATTTGCCTTCAGATTGTAGCTGCCTTTACCAGTAAGTTGAAGTTTTTTATAAGTAATATATAGTTGGTTTGTATTTTTAATCCATTTCACCAATCTATTTCTAAGTGGAGCATTTAATTTATTTATGTTCAAGGTTAATCTGAGTTTTTTGTTCCTGTCATGATGTTAATTGTTGTCTAGTTGCTGTGTAGATTCATCCTTTTTTTTCTCTTTTTGTCTTTTAGTTTGCTTGAATTCTGTCATATTGGTGTTTGATTTCTTTCCCTTCTTCATTTGTGAAATTGTTTTTTATACTTGTGAGTTTTATAGTTTTGTGTTATTTTATGATGGTGAGTATCCATCTTTTTTTTCACTTATCTTTTTATTATTATTATTATTATACTTTAAGTTTTAGGGTACATGTGCACAATGTGCAGGTTTGTTACATATGTATCCATGTGCCATGTTGGTGTGCTGCACCCATTAACTCGTCATTTAGCATTAGGTATATCTCCTAATGCTGTCCCTCCCCCCTACCCCACAACAGTCACTCCCTCCTTCCCCCACCCCACAACAGTGTGATGTTCCCCTTCCTGTGTCCATGTGTTCTCATTGTTCAATTCCCACCTATGAGTGAGAACATGCAGTGTTTGGTTTTTTGTCCTGGCGATAGTTTACTTAGAATGATGTTTTCCAGCTTCATCCATGTCCTTACAAAGGACATGAACTCATCATTTTTTATGGCTGCATAGTATTCCATGGTGTATATGTGCCACATTTTCTTAATCCAGTCTATCGTTGTTGGACATTTGGGTTAGTTCCAAGTCTTTGCTATTGTGAATAGTGCCGCAATAAACATACGTGTGCATGTGTCTTTATAGCAGCATGATTTATAGTCCTTTGGGTATATACCCAGTTGTTTCCATGTTTACAACTTCACTGAACATTGCTTGGAGGTCTGGTCTACTGGTGATAAAGTCCCTCAGCATCTGCTTGTCACGGAAAGACTATTTCCTCATTTATAAAACTTATTCTAGTTCGACACAAAAATCAGGATTCACATTTTTTTTCTTTAGGCACTTTGAATATAGAATCCTAATCTTTACTGGCTTTTAATGCTTCTGCTGAGAAGTTTGCTGTCAGTCTGATGGAGTTACCTTTATAGGTGATAGATGCTTTTCTCCTCCTGATTTTAATATTTTTTTCCTTCACATTGGCCTTAGAAAGTCTGATGACTTATTTCATGATGAGGCCTTTCCTGCAATGTATTTTTCTGGGTGTTGTTGAGACTTTTGTATCTGGATACCTAAATCTTTTGCTAGACTAGGGAATTTTTTACTCAATTATTTTTCTAAGTAAGTTTTCCAAACTTTTTGCTTGATTTATATGTTTGGCCATATTTTGTACTCTTTTTTCATTATTTTTAATTCATTTTTAAAAAATGTTTTTTGTCTTACTGGATTAATCCAAAAGACTTTTCTTCAAGTTCTGAGATTTATCTTCTTTTGCTTTATCTAGTCTGTTGCTGAAGACTTTATCTATTTTTTGTAATTTCTTCAAGAGATTTTTCATTTTTAGAAGTTCTTTTTGATGTCTTAAAAATCTGTTTATCTGGTAAATTTGTCATTCATGTTCTAGATTGATTTTCTTATTTATTTGTATCTATTTCCAGATTGCTCTTTATCCTAATTGAGCTTCTTTAAAATTCAGTATTTTGAATTCTGTATCTGGTATTTCAGTAACTTCATTTTGCTTAGGACCCATTGCTGGAAAGTTAGTGTGATCCTTTGGGAGTTTCATAAAACTTTTTAAAAATAATTCTAGAATTGTTATTTTGGTTTCTTTTCATCTGGAGTGAACTGTTACTTCTTATTTTTGAGTGTACTTTTAAAAATATTATTTTTAACTTTTAAGTTCAGAGGTATACGTGCTAGTTTGTTACACGGGTAAACTTGTATCATGGAGGTTTGTTGTACAGATTATTTCATCTTAATACCAGGTATTAAGCCTAGTACCCATTATTTTATTTTTTTCTGATCATCTCCCTCCTCCCAGTCTCTATCTTCTTATAAGCCCCAGTGTGTGTTGTTTCCTTCTGTAAGTCCCTGTGTTCTCATCATTTAGTTCCCATGTATAAGTGAGAGCAGGTGGTGGTTGGTTTTCTGTTCCTGCATTAGTTTGTTAGAAGATAACGGCCTCCAGCTTTATCCATGTCCTGCAAACAACTTAATCTCATTCTTTTTTTATATCTGCAGAGTATTCCATGATGTATATTTACCACATTTTCTTCATCCAGTCTGTCACTGATGGGCATTTAGGTTAACTCTATTCTGTCTTTGCTATTCTGAGTAGTGCAGCAATGAACATATGCATGTGTCTTTTTTTTTTGGAAATTGAGTTTCGCTCTGTTGCCCAGGCTGGAGTGCAGTGGCACTATCTCAGCTCACTGCAACCTCCACCTCCCAGGGTCAAGCAATTCTCCCTCAGCCTCCCAAGTAGCTGGGATTACAGGTGTATGCCACAATGTCCAGCTTTTTTTTTTTTTTTTTTGTATTTTTAGTACAGACAGAGTTTTGCCATGTTGATCAGGCTGGTCTCAAGCTCCTGATCTCAAGTGATTCACCCACCTCAGCCTCCCAAAATGCTGGGATTATAGGCATGAGCCACCTCGCCTGGCCAGCATGTGTCTTTATAACAGAAAAATATATATTCCTTTGGGTATAAACACAGTAATGAGATTGCTGGGTCAAATGGTATTTCTGTATGTAGGTCTTTGAGGAATTTCCACACTATCTTCCACAGTAGTTGAACTAATAGACATTCCCACCAACAGTGTATAAGCATATCTTTTCCTCCACAACCTTACTGGCATGTGTTATTTTTTGACTTTTTAGTAATAGCCACTCAGGTTGGTTTGAGATGGTATCTCATTGTGGTTTTTGTTTGCATTTCTCTGATAATCAGTGATGTTGAGTTTTTATTTTTTCATATGATTATTGGTCACATGTATGTTAGGAAGTGTCTGTTGATGTCCTTTGCCCATTTTTAATTATTTTATGAGTTTCCTTAAGTTCCTTATAGATGCTGGATGTTAGATCTTTGTCAGATGAAGAGTTTGCAAATTTTTCTCCCCATTTTGTAGATTGTCTGTTTGCTCTGTTGACAGTTGGCTGGGCAGAAGCTCTTGAGTTTAATTAGATCCCATTTGTCAACTTTGCTTTTTATGTAATTGCTTTTGGTGTCTTTTCATAAATTTTTTGTCTGTTGCTATGTCCAGAACGTTATTGCCTAAGTTATCTTCCAGGTTTTTTAAAGTTTTGGGTTGGTTTTACATTTAAGTCTTTAATTTATCTTGAGTTAATTTTGTATATGGTATACAAAACAAGTCAGTTTCAATCTTCTGCATGTGGCTAGCCAGTTATCTCACCACCATTTATCGAATAGGGAATCCTTTCCCCATTGCTTGTTTTTGTCAGATTCAATGAAGATCAGATACTTGTTGGTATGCAGTCTTATGTCTGGGTTCTCTATTCTTTTCCATTGGTCTATGTGTCTGTTTTTGTACCAGTACCGTGCTGTTTCAGTTATTCTTGCCCTGTAGTGTAGTTTGAAGTCAGGTAGCACAATGCCTCCAGCCATGTTCTTTTTGCTTAGGATTTCTCTGGATATTCGGGCTGTTTTTTGGTTCCATATGAATTTTAAGATAGTTTTTTTTTTCTAGTTCTGTGAAGAATCTCATGGTGGCTTAATAGGAGTAGCATTGAATCTGTAAGCTATTTTAAGCAGTATGACATTTTAATGATATTGATTCTTCCTATCCCATAAACATAAAATATTTTAACATTTCTTTGTGCCGTCTCTGATTTCTTTTGGCAGTGTTTTTTAGTTCTCCGTGTAGGGCTCTTTCACCTCCCTAGTCAGCGGTATTCCTAGGTATTTTATTATTTTCATGGCAATTGTGAATGGGAGTATGTTCCTCATTTGGCTCTTACCTTGACTGTAGGAATGCTAACAATTTTATTCATATTTATTTAGTATCCTCAGATTTTGCCGAAGTTGTTTATCAGCTTAAGAATCTTTTGGGCTGCGACTATGTGATTTTCTAGATATAGAATCATGTCATCTGCAGCCAGGGATAGTTTGACTCCCTCTTGTATTTGGATGACCTTTGTTTATTTCTCTTGCCTGATTGTCCTGGCCAGATCTTCCAATACTGTGTTAAATAGGAGTGGTGAGAGATGACGTACTTCTCTTATACTGGTTTTCAAGGAAAATATTTCCAGCTTTTGCACATTTAATATGTTGGCTGTGTGTTTTTCATACATGGGTCTTATTATTTTGAAGTATGTTCTTTCAATACCAAGTTTATTCAGGGTTTTTAATATGAAGAGATGTTGACATTTGTCGAAAGACCTTTCTGTATCTACTGAGATAATCATGTTGTTTTTGTCTTTGGTCCTGTTTATGTGATGAATTACATTTAATGATTTGTGTATGTTGAACCAAGTTTGCATCCCAGGGATAAAGCCTACTTGACTGTGGTAGATAAACTTTTTGATGCACTACTGGATTTGGCTAGCCTCACAGGCAGGAATGATTGTTCAGGGTATGGGAGGATCGACTGTTCTTTGCACAGTGTTAGTGCAGGGTTGGGGCACTGGCGGGGATGGGGCTGGCTGGCTCTGTGCTCACCAAGGCTTGCTCTGCAAAAGTGGCAAGCAGGGAGAGAGGGGATGGACTGCGCTCTCATTTGCTAGTGGTGCAAGTAAAGCAAAACGCACCTATGCAAACATATACCAGTCCCATTGCCACGGGCTCAGGGGATGCTGCAGTATAGGAAGAGAGCATGGAGGCTAGTGTGTGGCCATAGGGGTCACCTCACTGGAGCTCTCTACTGGTCAGGCACAGAAGCTATGGTGTGGGCCCCCGGGGCACCCAAGACTGCCCTGTAAGCAGATGTGGGCAGGCTGGGCCCCTGGGAGAGGCCAGAAGACCAGTGGGTGCTCAGGTCTGACCAGCACCGTCTGATGTGCAAGACCATCCTGGCTGGGCGCGGTGGCTCACGCTTGTAATCCCAGCACTTTGGGAGGCCGAGGCGGGTGGATCACGAGGTCAGGAGATCGAGACCATGGTGAAACCCCATCTCTACTAAAAATACAAAAAATTAGCCGGGCGTGGTGGCGGGAGCCTGTAGTCCCAGCTACTCGGAGAGGCTGAGGCAGGAAAATGGCGTGAACCCGGGAGGCGGAGCTTGCAGTGAGCCGAGATTGGGCCACTGCACTCCAGCCTGGGCGACAGAGCAAGACTTTGCCTCAAAAAAAAAAAAAAAAAAAAAGACCATCCTGCAAAGTTCACGTCAAACAGTGCCTCCTGGGGCTAAAGTCTCTTATGGGAGAAAGTTGAGCCTAGAAGAATGGCTGTCCCTGGCCATGCTCCACTACAGGTGCTCCAGCACCAAACCCTCTGGGCTCCATGTCAGCTGGTTGCTGCCACCCCCCCGCCCCACTTCTTTAAGCAACTCTCCCAGTCATCTCAAGTGTCTGTGGTGGTCGAGGAGTCCCCTCCTGGTGGGGTTTTAGAGCCCAAGTTCAACTCACCCATTGCCTCAGAGCTATTATGGTTAAAAATGAATCCTGGTGCATGATAGCCCATGAGGGTTCCCAACTTTCTCTCCCTTCATCCCAGCTTCTGTGTCTTTCTTCTGTCCACTCTCCGAGTTTATTTTCATTGGGACAGGACTTTGTTTTCCTTGAGGATGTGACTATAATGTATGTTGATTATTTGGCTTTGCTTCTGTATGTTTCCATGGATTATTTGGCTTTGCTTCTGTATGTTTTCAATGGTGGAGCTCCGTATGAATTCCTTGTTTATAGATAGCCTTATGGTGGTGGCTCAAATGCTGGTTGTAGAAGTGGTGCACTGTGCATGTGAGTAGTCTCACAGCCTCCTGTGAAGCTGAGGTGGCAGGATTTTTAAGAACTGTATATTTTTCCCAAGTGCCATACAGTTGTATCAGCAGATTATGTATTGGGTTGTTCAGGCCTACTTCTAGGCCAGTAGGTGGCGCTAGCAGGCAAAAGCTAGCTGTGGAAGTTAACAGTAGGCCTTCTGCTTGATCTTTGTTTACCAGTTCTCCAGTGTCTCAGGCAATGGGCAGGGCCATGGAATGTACCGTCACCGGGGCTCCATACTTAGCTCCAGAGTGGGGGAATGAAGCTGGGCAGAGCTGGACTGGACAAGATGACACGTGAGTCTCCCAATGGCTGGTGCAAGCACCAGCTTCAGTGGGAGTCCAAGGGGCAGCCACCAAATGCCCAGAGATACGCCCAGGCAAGGAGTTAAGAAACCACTGATGCACCAAGTTCCCTGCACAGGGAGGGAGGGGTGGCCCACGTTTTCAATCCTGGCAAGTAGGATTGGGATCAGCCTCCCTCCCACTCCTCAGAATCAGCAGAGTTCAGTCTCTTTCCTAAGAGAGCAAGATGAGGTACCCTGCAATGTCACACACAGACTGGTCCCCAGGTACAAAGCTGTTGCTGTCTGCAATCTTGCCACCCAGGCAAAACTGTGGCTCCTGCAAAATCTCCTCCTGCTCTAGTCCCATGAGAGAGAGAGCCCAATTCCAGTGCCTGCAGCTGGAGTACATTCAACACTTGCCTCTCAGTTCTGCTGGTGGGCGTCCTTCCCATACTCCAAACCAAGTGCTTCAATCTCCAGCCCAAGACTTAAATGTACTCAGTGGCCACCGCAGCCAGATTGCCAAACATTACCTGGCTTGGTATGTGCCTGGATAGAGAATGGCATCCTCCTGGGAAAATACCTGAAGCCTTTTCAAGTGCCTTTCCTTTTCACAGTCACTCAGCCTCTCCCCAAGTTAGATCCAGCACTTGGGAGGGACAAGGTGCTCTTCCATGGCCTGGTTGTATGGTTCCCCAGTTGAAAGGTGGATCACAGAGGTACACTCTCTGTCCTTCTCCCATATTGGGGTTTCACTCACAGTTCTGAGCCAAATGTGATCATAAAGGCTGCTTGCTCACCTTCTCTTTCCTGGAATCTGAAGTGTACTTCACTTTTCCAATGAATTCTCATTTTCCTTCTTGAATAAAAGATCCCTGTGAATCTCCACACACTATTTTGCTATTTACAAGTAGATGAGGCATACTAACAAAGCCTCTAATCCACCATCTTGGGAAAAAAAATAAGTTCAACCTTTAATCTGAATAGGTGTTGAATTTTTGTTCAAATATTTTTACATCCATTGATAAGACAATGTGACTTTTCTTCCTTAGAACATTGATGTGGTGGGTGACCACATTTGATTGATTGATTTTCTAATATTAAACCATCCTTGTATGCCTTGACTAAATCCCACTTGGTCATGGTACATTGGTGTTTTAGTATGTTTTAATATATTCATGGGCCTTATTTGCTAACATATTTTTGAGAATTTTTGCATCTATATTCATGATGGAAATAGGTCTGTGTTTTCTTTTCTTTTTTATTATCTGTATAATTTTGATGTAAGGCTAATCCTGACTTTATAACATGAGTTAGGATGTGTAATATCTTCTCTTCTATTTTTTGGCACAGATTGTGCAGATTTGGCATTATTTCTCCATTAAGTGTTTGGTAGAATTTATAATGGATATATCTGAACCTAGAAATTTATTTTTCAGAAGGTTGCAACTACAAGTTCAATTTCCCTAACAGTCATATAGCTATTCAGGTTTTCTAGTCTATCTTGTGTAACAAATGAATCACATGCCTATGATTCCAATTGGCTATCCTGGAAACAATGTTGAAATATGGTTTGCTTGCTTGCTTTTTCCTTGTATACTTTACTAATTATTTGTCACTCTTGTACTGGTAAGTGCTATGGTTTGTGAGAGGATGCTGTGATCATTCAGTTCTTCATGGTACTAAAGGGATCACACGAAGATCTACAGGAAGAACATTTCAAGTAGAGGCTAGAGCTGTTGCAAATGCTCTGGCATATTAGAGGAACAATAACAACAAAAAAGATTAATGCCACTAGAGCTTAGTGAATGACAGAGTAAATGACATGGGGAGATGAAAGACAGGTAGGACCTTCTATTTTAATTGTGATAAAAATTTATTCTAAATCCTTTTTTTTTTTTTTTTTTAGACAGAGTCTCACTCTGTTGCCCAGGCTGGAGTGCAGTGACTCTATCTTGGCTCACTGCAGCCTCCACCTCCCAGGTTCAGGTGATTCTCCTACCTCAGCCTCCAGAGTAGCTTGGATTACAGGCATGCAACATCATGCCCGATTAATTTTGTATTTTTAGTAGAGATAGGGTTTTGTCATGTTAGCCAGACTGGTCTGGAACTCCTGAACTCAGGTGATCTGCCTGCCTCGGCCTCCCAAAGTGCTGGGATTACAGGTGTGAGCCATCATTCCTGGCCTCTCTAATTCTGACAGAAACCATTGGAGAGTTGTAAACAAGAAAAGTATATCACCTGATTTGTATTCCTAAAATATTACTTTTGTTAATGTGGAGTGGATGGATTATAGGGAAAAATAATTAAGTAGGAAGACTAGATAGTAGGGTATCACACTAGTCCAGGTGAAAGACTATGGAGAACTGGATTAGAGTTTTGACAGTAGAAATATGATAAATAATTATATTCAGGGTATGTTTTCAAATAGCACGAACAATTCTTGTTAAAGAATGCTGCAAATATGTGGCCACAAAAGTTGTCTTGCCCAATGTGTATTATATTATAATATGTATTACGTTATATATGGTAAGTTTTGTGTAAATAGACATTATAATATAAACATTATTAGTTAAAATCGTTTTTCAGTTAAAGCAAGGCTCTGTTTTAATTACAACTACAAGAAGGGATTACAGATGTTTTATTAATATATTGGACAATATGTGGTTAGACAAGTACAAATATTAAAATATAATAATTTAAACATTCAATTAATTATTGCATAGTTTAATAGTGTGATATTGGTGTGCTTTCTCACCAATTCTGAGTTGATGTTAAACTACACATTTTAGAATTAACTTTCTTTTATGTGATATTCAGAATGACTACGTCAACGATTATTTTATGTTCATGTGTTTCTTTGCATTAAGTTGGCAGAAAATGGTATGGTATGGCATTTCACTTAATCATTAGTAAACAAATACCTATTGAATTAATTAAATTATTTTGTCTTGGTTTAATATTAAACAATTTGGTAAGGAAAAACAATATTTTAAAACTAAAACAAATGAATGAGTGAGCAATTCCCTGTTAAGGGTATTGTTTTTAGCAAATGGAATAAAGCCAACTATGATTACAGAACCAACTTCTTTGCAGAAAGACTAAATAAACTCTCAAAGACATTCTATTTTCTTTGAGTGAAAAAGGTTTAAGGTAGGGCTAAATAATCATTTAAGATAATTTAACATATCTAATAATTATAAGTAAGTAAATGGGGGTCCCATTACAGAGATTCTTAATCCTATCTAATTATCTATCTACGGATTTTCGAAAGTATTAATGCCTGGTCTCAATCTCAGGACAACTACATCAAAATTGCTAGGAATGCCTAGCATCAGGTTTTGAAGCCCCTTGGATTATTCTGATATGCAAACAAAGTTTAAGCTGTGATTCTTAACTTCAGTATATTGAAATTATCTTGGGAGTTTTAATAACATTGATGCCACCCTGCCTTCCCAGGAGTTTCTGATTCAGTTGGTTTGAAAGGTATCCTGGGAATTGAAGGTTACAAAAGCTCCTCCAGGTGATTATAATGGGATTCCAGGAGGCAACTACTGTCATTAAACCACTGCTTGGTTCGCCCCTACTAGGCAGATGAAGAGAATGGACCTATTGATAAAAGCTTCACCTGCTCATATAAATACAACATAGAAAACATACTTATGATGATAAGACTCTTCTCTAAATTCTGGATGAAATTAATGTCCACTTCATTAGGTTTTGTGAGAACTTAACGTAATATATGAGTACTTTACTCATTAAAAACACTTAATAATGTTGGCTACTATTATTAATACATTAACATCACTAAACTTTAAATGTCTTGTGTGATTTAAGTCAGTCAGTCTGACCTACTCAAAATTGTATGACATCATCCATCCCAGTGTGTGGAACATAAGTAATAAGTATGTGTTGAAAAAACATATTTATGAATGAGTGAATGAATGAATTGCTTTTGCCATTAGAAATGAGAAATAAGGGCAAAGCTCAAAGGTGGAATTTTGGGGAATATTTATAATAATGGAGAAACAAGAAGAAAGGAAGCCAGAGAATAGTACTGTCAGGGAGGGAGAAAGCTGGACTGTAAAATGTTTTGTAAGGCAAGACAGAGATATTTAAACAGGAAGATAACTCTACTGTGTCAAATATGGCAGAAAGACTGACATTAGCATTTCTCACTAATTCTTATAAAAATGGTTTCAATTCAAATTAGCAAAAGACTAGAGGTTTTATGCTCAAAATAAATTAGTCTACAAACTAAGTTACTAGTAAACAATGATTTTAATTGAAATATAAAACAAATCACATTATAAGTCATATACTTTATCAGGCTACTAAAACTCACTGACATCAAGGGCATTGTCATTAGGCTTCCAGCATGTGCTATCCTGACTATTCAGTCTGCTTGTGAGAAATTATTTTATCTGTAGTAAGGTTAAATTTAGAAAACTAGACAGAGAAAGTATTGGTCTACAGTATCTTAAAGAGTAGTCTGTATAAACTGGCTTATAACTTGCTTTGGCTCATTTAACAAGATAAGGAAAAGTTTTTTATGTTATCAGTTAATCTTTCACATCATTATTTTTAATGATTTTATCACCCCCCGCCTTCAAAACAAAATACTAGTCCTTTTTAGGACAAACAGTAGCTTCAAATGTATTGCAATTATAAACCATTCTGGATCTGAAATCACTAAAGATAAAGATTTGCAAGTATCATGAATGTGTTCTCAGAACACTTTTTCTTGAAGTTTAATGGTTGCATCAATAGGGAAGTGCCATTTTAAAGCTTGTGATATAAATTCTACTAGAAGCAGTGAAAAGGAGTACTGACTTCCGCACATCTTCATCAACACTGTTTTGTAATTTTTTTCTTTCTTTTTATGTCACAAAAAATTGTCACATCATGGTTTTAATTTGTATTCATATGCTTAATGCCGGGTGAATCTTTTGGGAGCTGGTTTGAGAATTTTCACACCCAAAGCTGGAGAGAGTGCTGAACCTGGGTGGGTGGGTAGTGCCAGGGACTCAGTTGGAATCTGTTTCTACAGAGAAAGAGAAGGCAGTTTAAACTCAGGAGACCAAAAGTAGACATGATAATCTAAAAATGGAAAGAAAAATATCCAAGAATTAGGCCGTGGACAGTGAGCAGCCAGAGAATGAGACTTTGTGGGAAAGTCTTGCCAAATTGCTTTGAGAAAGATTGTTGACTCACAGTGAGTCTCGTGGATCTTCAACAGTGTAGAGCATGAGTGAGAAATTTGTACTTCAAATAGAGGTGTAGGCCAAATACCTTCTAAGAATAGAAAACTTAAAGGAACTCCAGTGCATTGATAAAATGAGAAGTGATGCAGAAGTAGAATTGATGCTTGGTTCAGAGCAGCTATGTTAGAACAGTAAAACTTGAAGACAATCTAAATACACACCAGTAGGGAAGTGGCTTAAGGTTTGGCATATTCATAATTAGTACACTGGTAATTAAAAAGATGATTTAGATCTAAATGTATTAACACACAAGGATCACTGTGGCATTCCAGGCTGTAAAAATCATGTTGCAAAACAGATTTCTATTACAGACCAATTTGTGTTAAACATTTTCCAGTATGTGTATATGTAGAAAAAAAGTCTTGAACAATATTTACCAAATAATAAAGCAAAATTGGCTAAGAAGAGGGGATCAGTTATGAGATGGTGAGTAGAGGAATGAAAGGGAATTATAGGTTTTTAACCAAATTCCTTGGTAGTATGATTTTATAAGCACATGTGTTCATGAATAATAAGTATATTAAAAATAAAATATTTTGTTTCTCCTTTATGAATATACTAACATTGCACATTCTGATTATATTGTTATTTCAAAGGAAATATCAAATATGTAATTTGGCATAGACATAAAAGTGCAAACATTCACAATAATTGTCTTTGACTAGTATAATCATAACAACTTTCTATTTTCTTGAATTTTGAATTTTTATGATAAGTATTAGAATAATGCATATATTGAAGCAGTTCTCTTATTCTGTCTTAGCTGAGGTCTCAAAGACCAAAATCCCTTTCCAAGTGCTGCACTACTTATGCAGGATATGCTGAGATTACAAAATCCATTTCAGCCAATATTAATCCATCTTCCATATTGAAGTTATAAAATAGTAGAGGTGAAATCAAACAATGCTCTTAAACTTTAATTTGTGTACAAATCACTTGGAGATCTTGCTAAAATGCATTAGATCTGAGGTGAGACCTGAGATTGTATAATTTCAACAATTTCTTAGGTCATACCGCGGCTCCACAGACTATATTTCAAGAGTGAAAGGGAAATTTAAGAATAATTTTTGGTGTGCTCTGTGGAGAATAAGAGGAGTGCTTCCTTTTTATATTAAGCCCAGGGACAGAGGCTGCAAGACGATCACTAAAACAGCATGACATAGATCTCATAGAGTTAAGGGACGAAAGCACAGGACTCTGACCTATATCTTAAAAGTCTGAAGAGCGAGGCTCTGACTATATTGCTTTAGGCTGCCAAGACACGGCTGCATGAACAGCAAGTGGCACTTTCATTAACTTGGAAAATGTTTGTTTTCTGGTGTCTAGCTGTGATACTTGTCAATCAGAGCTGGCCTGCAGTTATCTTAAAGACCCTCCACCAAGAGGGCCACCTGGATGAGCTAAGCAATGAGTCGTAAGCAGTCAACCAGAAGGATTCCTCAATCATGTTCTCATGACAGAAAAATTAGTTTTCAAATATGCCACTTCTCAAGCATTCCAATGCCCCAGCACAACTCTATCAGTGACATGAATCTGTGCCTTTTAACCTAAATCTTCTTTTTCAAGGGCAGAAACAAGGGCTGGTGAATCTGGAAGGAGGTCAACTGAGGGATGGGGAACTACCCATCTACTTTTTTACCTGAGGTAAACTCAACTCAAGCTCAGAGATGAGAAAAAATTTAATTTGGATGTTACAAATTTCAGTTATCACACTAAAATGTATTCTTTAAGATTTTTGAAGTGACCAGACAACTTTCATTATTTAGATGGACTGGGAAAGCAATGGGACTTACACAAAATTTCATTCCAGGGGAAAAAGTAATTGTTAAGCAAATTTAATAGAAAAAAAAAGTTTCTGTTGATATCCTCGTGTGTTGTGCCTTCAAAATAACAGGTCATAATATATATTACATTTATAAATCTTTACGTAAAATAGTTATGTTAGAATACTATAAAATATTTCCAAGTGTATGTTCTAGGGGTCTTGACAGCATATTAACAGTTGTACTTTGTGAAGGATGTATTAAAATACAGTATTATCCCGGCCATTTTTTAATTGAATATTTGAGAAAAATTATTGCAAAATTGCAAACGTTTTAGAATGCTCTCCCACCTCAACTTACCCCCTTTACTCCCAGCCACTTCCTTTTCCCAGATCAAGAGGCATCCACAGAAGCCGTCTTCATTTAAAACCAATCATTCTGATTGTGGCTAATTGCACAAGGGTTGGAAACTTGATCCAAACTGGTTTAATCAGAGTCCCTTCCACTGGAATTTAGAATTTAGTCAATGAGAAAAAAGAGAGAGAAAGAGAGAGAGAGAGGGAGAGAGAAAGGGGGGCTGGTAAGTGGATCTATAATATGTAAACTTAATGGCAGTCACATTTCACTAAGTCCTTTGAGAGAAATGACACATAGAGAAGGCAGAAGAGAGATGGAGACAGAAAGTATGCAAGCTGGTTTCTCAACAATTAATGCATCCTCCACAGTGGCTTTTGCTTATGCTACCGCAGTTAATTTATATGAATTATAACCAAAATAGTCTTAACTAATGCATAGAGATAATGGATACATTGAAATTAAAGGAAGTGCGAGGTCTCAAAGACCAAGGATTATATATGTATGTAAAATGAAAAGTACTCATTCTTCATTTAAAGGTGTGATCTATACAGTTTTAAAGAAAAAGCTTTTTGGTTCAAGGCTGTAATATTGGGGTGTAAGAATATTATGTAAAAGAGTCCATAAGGTATAGAAAAACTCCAGTTTTCAGCAATACACTCGATCTCCCAGAGCACTTGTTCACTTTCTGAAGCACATCTTCTAGTTTCAGAAGGAAACAGACACTGTTGCTGCTCAACCTGACATGAGACCTGCATAGTTTCATTTTCCTAATTTGGAGGGACGTTTGAAGAAGATTTAATTTCTCATTTAGCTATAGACTTTTATTTTCTAAATATATGTCATATCATCCACTCCTCTTCATTTCACCTGCCTCCACCATGATCCATGGTAATTTAACTCATCCCAACTATGCTAAATTCCTCAGCAACTGCCCAGTGTTCTTAGGATAAAAATAAAAATTCCTTGCATAATCCATAGAGACACGGCATCATCTGGCCCTACCAATTGCATCTAATATTCTCCTGCTCACTTTATAGAGTTACAGCTTCTTTAATAATCTTTCAGTTTCTCAGGCATTTCAGCTGCTTAAGACACAAGGGTTTTACATAAGCATTTCCCTTTCTTTAGGACACTCCTACCTCTCTCCTTCAAACTGTCATTCTCACTAATAAATACTTCCAAACTCATCTCAAAAATTACCATTGCTAGAAAGCCTTCCCAGACCACCACTTCCTCATCAACATAACTGTTTCCCTATTCCTGCATGCTTCCATTAAATATTTTTATTCTATTAGATTATTTATTGCATTTATAAACTCCTTTTCCGTAATGTGAATATTTGAATGATATGTGCTACCACTTCCTCCCATAAGGAGAAAATGTATGTTTTCTGCTGTTACTCTTCATTGCTCATTTTTGTATCCCCAGTGCTCTAGCATAGTACCTAGAGTTAAATTTATTAATAGATTAATATAAAAACTAAATAAATGTGAGTTCAGTATTTAGAAAAATCAATTTTCTTGAGATATAATTTATATACAATAAAAAGCACTCTTTCTAGGAGTTGGTTCCACATTTTCTAAATGTTAATTATATTGAACTGAGATTTAAAATGGAAAATAGTACTTTAAAATTTCTTCACAGAATTTCATCATAATACCTCAGGTACTCTGATTGGAGATCAGGATTTTACAATCAATGACACTGGCTTAGGATAGAAAAATTAGGACAAAGCAATTTCATATGATGTAGATTCCTATGGTAAACTGCCCAGTTTCCTATCAATGGATTTATTAGGTAATATGACAGATTATGTAAAACAAAAGCTATTTATAAAACTAAAATACTCAATTCTTCATTTAAAAGCTCAAAATAAAAGTGAATATTTGTGAATAAGAAATGAATATGTCTACCGAGCATGCAAAATCATAGAAAAAATGATAAAATATTTATTATAGATATTCATAATAAAGTGCCTAAGAAAAGGACCACGGTATTCACTCTAGTTTTTTATAATTATTATTCCTAAAAGTTTTTAACAATAAAATATGTCTGGAAATAAACCAAAATAGTGTAATCATTTTTTAAAAATGTAAGTCCTTGTAGATAATATGATTACATGCTTAGGACATGCATTAAAACTAGTTTATATGTTGTTACAATAAATAAAATGATTTAACAAATGTGCTATATATTATATCAGTGTACAAAAATTAGTAGTATCATTATATATACTAGCAATAACCATTGGGGAAATAAGAAATAATAACCCATTAACAATAACAACAGACCTGTGAAACACACCCAGCAATACCTGTGTGAATTAAGAGAACATTGGCAGTAGCCTGACAGTACTTCCTGTGGGCCTGTGATGGTGTTTGTTAGCTATAGGGTGTGGCTGTTCTACCTGGGAGAGGGTAAGAAGGAAATGAAAGTACTGCATCTCATGGTTTGTGTCAGCACACCCACAGTACAATAGAACACAGGGTAGACTTCTAAGGTTTTGACTGCATCCCTGGCTCCTAGACAGCACCTCTGGACTCACCCAGGGCCTGGGGGAACTTGCCAACCTGAAGGGAAGAACAAAGCCCGGCTGGCTTCTCCATATGCTGATTGTAAAGCCCCAGGGCCTTGAGGAGACATAAGCAATAGCTAGGTAGTAGTTACAGCAGGCCTTGGGTGAGGCCTGGTGCAGTCCTGGCTTCAGGTCTGTCTGACCCAGCACAGACCCAGTGGTGGTGGCCACAGGGGTGCTTGGGTCACTTCACCCCCAGCTCTAGGTAGTTCATAACAGAGAGAGAAATTCTATTAGTTTGGGAGAAAGTAAGGGAAGAAAACAAGTCTCTGCCTGGTAATCCAGAGAATTCTTCCAGATATTATCCAAGAACAAGGTGGTGCCTCTACAAGTCTGCAAGAGCCACAGTGTTAGTAGGCTTGGGTAACCACATGTTAGTAGGCTTGCCCCTTAATGCAGATATGACTTAGCTAACAATACTCAAGATCTTTCAAATATCTGGAAAGTCTTCCCAAAAAGGATTGGTACAAACAAGCTCAGACTGCAAAAATCACAATAAATACCTAACTCTTCAATGTCCAGAAACTGACAAACAAACATTCACAAGCATTAAGACTGTCTAGAAAAACATGACCTCTTGAAATGAACTACATCAATCAGGCACCAGGGGCCAATCCCAGAGAGGGAGAGAGATATTTGACCTTTCAGACAGATAATTCAAAAACAGCTGTTTTGAGGAAACTCAGTGAAATTCAAGATAACAGAGAAGGAATTCAGATAGGAAGTGCATGGAAAAACAAAGAATATTATAACACTGTAAATGTTGTGTGTAAACTACTCTTTTTTTTTTGGAGACGGAGTCTCGCTCTGTCGCCCAGGCTGGAGTGCAGTGGCGCAATCTCGGCTCACTGCAAGCTCCGCCTCCCGGGTTCACGCCATTCTCCTGCCTCAGCCTCTCTGAGTAGCTGAGACTACAGGTGCCCGCCACCACGCCCGGCTAATTTTTTTTGTATTTTTTTTTTTAGTAGAGACGGGGTTTCACCGTGGTCTCGATCTCCTGTCCTCGTGATCCGCCCGCCTCAGCCTCCCAAAGTGCTGGGATTACAAGCGTGAGCCACCGCGCCCGGCCCGTGTGTAAACTACTCAAGTAGAAAGACTAAAAGATTAATCAATCAAGAATAATAACTACAACTTTTCAAGACATAGACAGTACAATAAGATATAAATAGAAACAACAAAAAGTTAAAAAGTAGGGGGATAAAGATAAGGTGCAGAGTTTTTAAATTAGTTTTCTAATGGTTTATTTATGCAAACAGTATTAAGTTGTTATTAGCTTAAAATAATGTGTTGTAAGATACTACTTGCAAGCCTCGTGGTAGCTTGAAATAAAAAAAATACCATGAATATATAAAAAATAAAAAAGTAAGAAATTAAATACTAGGGAAAATTGCCTTCACTAAAAGATATAGGAAAGAAGAAAGAGAAGACCAGAAAACAAATGACAAAATGGCAGGAGTAAGTTCTTACTTAACAACATTGAGGCCAGGAGCGGTAACTCATGCCTGTAATCCCAGCACTTTGGGAGGCCGAGGCAGGTGGATCACGAGGTCAGGAGATCAAGACCACAGTGAAACCCCGTCTCTACTAAAAATACAAAAAAAAAAAAATTAGCCGGGCATGGTGGCAGGCGCCTGTAGTCCCAGCTACTTGGGAGGCTGAGGCAGGAGAATGGTGTGAACCCGGCAGGCAGAGCTTGCAGTGAGCCAAGATCGCACCACTGCACTCCAGCCTGGGTGACAGAGCAAGACTCTGTCTCAAAAAAAAAACAAAAACATTGAATGTAGATGAACTAAACTCTCCAATCAAGGACGCAGACTGGCTGAATGGATATAAACAGAAAAGCCAATGATATGTTGCCTTCAAGAAACACACTTCACCTATAAAGACACATGGACTGAAAATAAATGGATTGAAAAAGATAGTTCACGTCAATAGAAACCAAAAACGAATAGGAGTAGCTATACTTAAGGTGGATGAAATAGATTTCAAGACAAAAACTCTAAGAAGAGACAATAAAAGGTCATTATAAATGATAAAGGGGTCAATTCAGCAATAGAATATAACAATCTAAAAAATATATGTGCCCAGCACTGGAGCATGGAGATAATAAAGATAATATTATTAGAGCTAAAGAAAGAGATAGGCCGGGCGTGGTGGCTCACACCTGTAATCCCAGCACTTTGGGAGGCTGAGGCAGGCAGATCACAAGGTCAGGAGATTGAGACCATCCTGGCTAACACAGTGAAACGCTTTCTCTACTAAAAATACAAAAAAATTAGCCGGGCATGGTGGCAGGCGCCTGTAGTCCCAGCTACTCAGGAGGCTGAGGCAGGAGATGTCATACCATTCCCAGGTATGACATGAACCTGGGAAGCGGAGCTTACAGTGAGCTGAGGTCACACCACTGCACTCCAGCCTGGGCGACAAAGTGAGACTCTGTCAAAAAAAAAAAAAAAAAAAAACGAAAGATAAGACTTCAGTACAATAATAGCTACAGACTTCAACACCCACTTTAAGCAGCATTGGATGGATCTTCTAAACAGAAAATCAACAAAGAAACATTGCACTTAATCTTATATATATAGGATAATCAACCAAGAAACATTGGACCTAATCTTAATATAGACCAAATGGACCTAATAGGTATTTACAGAACATTCCATTCAAAGGCTGCAGAATACACATTCTTTTCCACAGCACACGGGCCATTCTCAAGGATAGACCATATGTTAGGTCACAAAACAAGTCTTAAGACATTCAAAAAAATTGAAATTATATCAAGTATATTCTCTGACTATGATAAAATAAAACTAGAAATCAATAACAGGAGGAATTTGGGAAGCAATAAAAACACATGTAAATTAAACAGTATGCTTCTGAATGATCAGTGGGCCAATGAAAAAATTAAGAATGTAATTGAAAATTTTCTTGAAACAAATGATAATGGAAACACAGCATACCAAAAAATAACAAGGGTTTTAATGATAGGAAAAATTCATTTAAGAAGTAGAAAACCTAGGCAAGACAGGTGGATCACTTGAGGTCAACAGTTTGAGCCCAGCTAGACCAACATGGAGAAACCCCAACTCTACTAATAATACAGTTAGCCAGGTGTGGTGGTGCATGCCTGTAGTACATCTACTGGGGAGGCTGAGGCACAAGAATCACTTGAACCAGGGAGATGGAGATTGCAGTGAGCTGAGATTGTGCCACTGCACTCCAGCCTTGGTGACAGAGTAAAACTGTGACACACATACACACACACACACACACGTAGAAAACCTAATTACTGGAAAAAATAAATGTCATTAAAGGATAATATTTTTCTTTTCCTATGTATGACAATGCATATAGAAACAAACAAATCTCAAACATAAAATGCATTGTTAAACACACTCAACTTGAAGATACTGAACAGGAAAAAACAGTTTTGGGCCAGGTGTGGTGGTTTGTGCCTGTAAGGCAAATACTTTGGGAGGCTGAGGTGGGAGGATTGCTTAAGCCCAGGAGTTCAAAGCCAGCCTAAACAACATAGTGAGACTTTGTCTACAAAAAAAAATTTTTAAAAAACCCTAAAACCCTAGTGACACGGCAAAAGCAGTATAAGAAGGAAGTTTATAGCTATATGTGCCCACATCAAAAAAGAAGAAAAACATCACATAAACAAATTAATAGTGCATTTTAAAGAACTACAAAAGCAAGAGCAAACCAAACTCAAAATTAGTAGAAGAAAAGAAATAATCAAGATTAAAGCAGAAATAAATCTGAAATGAAGAAAATAATATATGAAATCAACAAAACAAAAAGTTGATATTTTGAAAGATAAACAAAATTGATACAGCTTTAGTTACACTGATTAAGACAAAAAGAGAGAAGACCCAAATAAATAAAATCCGAGATGAAAAAGGAGACACTACAACTAATATTGCAGAAATTCAGAGGATTATTAGAGGCTACTATGAACAACTTATATGCCAATACATTGGAAAATCAAGAAGAAATGGATAAATACCTAGACACATACAACCGAAAGAGATTAAACCATGAAGAAATCCAAAGCTTTATCAGACCAATAACAAGTAATAAAATTGAAGCTGTAATAAGAAGTCTCCCATCAAAGAAAAACCCACACCCAATGGCTTCACTGCTGAATTATACCAAACATTTAAAGAACAATTAATATCAATTTTACTCAAACTATTATGAAAAATAGAGATGGAGGGAAAACTTCCAAGCTCATTCTATGAGGCCAGTATTATGCTGATACCAAAACCAGACAGAGACACAACAGAAAAAGATTATAGGCCTATATCACTGATGAACATTGATGCAAGGATCCTCAACAAAGTACTAGCAAATGAAATTTAACAACACATTAAAAAGATTATTCAATTTGACCCAATGGGATTTACCCCAAGTATGCAAAAATGGTGAACATATGCACATCTATCAGTGTGACACAGCATATCAACAATATGAAGGACAAAAACCATATGAGCATTTAAATTGATGCTGGAAAAGCATATGATAAAATTCAACATGACTTCATTTAAAAAACTCTCAAAAGACTGGGTATAGAAGTAATTAACACATTTCTCAACATAATAAAAGACACATAGCTAGTATCATACCAAATGAGGAAAACCAAAAGCCTTTTCTCTAAGGTCAGGAACATGACAGCATGCCCAGTTTCACCACTGTTATTCAACATAGTACTGGAAGTCCTGGCCAAAGCAATCAGGCAACAGAAAAAAATAAAGGCACCAAAATTATTCTTGTTTGAAGATGGTGTAAATCTTTTATATTTGGAAACAACTAAATACTCCACACAAAAAATCTATTCGAACTGATTTAATTCAGCAAGGTTGCAGGGTACAAGATAAAAATTAAAAAATTAATAGCAGTTTGATATGCCAGAGAGATAACAATTTGAAAACTAAATAATTCTATTTACTTTGCAATAGTTACAAAGAAAAATAAAATACCTAGGAATTAACCTAACCAAACAAGTGAAAAGTCTCTAAAATGAAAACTATAAAATATTGGTTCAGGAAATTGAAGAGGACACAAAAAAATGGGAAAATATTTTCCAATGGAATAAGTAATACTGGTAAAACATGCACATTTCCAAAAGCCGTCTACAGAGTCAATGCAATCCCTATCAAAATAGCAATGACATTCTTCACAAAAATAGAAAAAAAAATCCTAAAATTTATATAGAACCACCAAAATTCAAGAATAGCCAAAGCTATCCTAAGCAATCCAAACAAAACTGAAGGAATCACTTTACCTGACGTTAAATTATACTGCAAAGCTCTAATAACAAAAACTGCATGGTATTTGTATAAAGACATACATATAAATCAATGGAACAGAATCGAGAACCCAGAGCTAAATCCATACGTCTCATTTTTGACATTTTTGACAAAGATTCCAAGAACATATATTAGGAAAAGGACATCTTTAATAAATGGTCTGGGAACACTGGATATCCATATGCAGAAAAATGAAACTAGACTCATCTCTAACTATGTATAAAAATCAAATCAAATGTATTAAAGACATAAATGTAAGACCTCAAACTATGAAACTACTATTATACAAGAAAGCATCAAGGAAACTCTCTGGGGCATTTGTCTGGGCAAAATTTCTTGAGTAATTCTCTACAAGCAAAAGAAACCAAAGCAAAAAAGGGACAAATTGCATCATATCAAGTTAAAGAACTTTTGTATGGCAAAAATAGCAATCAACAAAGTGAAGAGACAACCCACAGACTGGGAGAAAATATTTGCAAACTACCCCTCTGACAAGAAATCAATAACCAGAATACATAAGGAGCTCAAACAACTATATAGAAAAATGTCTAATAATCCAATTAGAAAATGGGCAAAAGATCTGAATAGACAATTCTCAGAAGATGTACGAATGGAAAACAGGTAAATGAGAAGGTGTGCAACATAATTGATAATCAGAGAAATGCAAATCAAAACTAAAATGAGATATCATCTCACCCCAGTTAAAATGGCATATATCCAAAAGACAGTCAATAACAAATGCTGGTGAGGGTGTGGTGAAAGGAAACCCTTGAACACTCTTGGTGGAAATGTACCTAAGTAAAACCACTATGGAGGAACCACAGTTTAGAAGTTCCTCAAAAATCTAAAAATAGAGCTACCATACGATCCAGCAATCCCCCGTTTAGCTATATACCCAAAAGAAAGGAAATCAATATATTGAAGAGATATCTGCACTCCCATGTTTAGTGCAGCGCTATTCACAATATTCAAGATTTAGAAGCAATCTAAGTGCCCATCAACAAACGAATGGATAAAGAAAATGTGGTACCTATATATAATAAAGTACTGTTCAGCCATAAAAAAGAATGAGATTCAGTCATTTGCAACAACATGGATGGAATTATGTTAAGTGAAATAAGCCAGGCACAGAATGACAAGCATCACATATTCTCATTTATTTGTGGAATCTGAAAATCAACAATTCAACTCATGGAGACAGAATAGCAGGTTAGGTACCAGAGGCTGGGAAAGGTAGGGGAGGGGGAGGCAAGGAGGAAGTGGGAATGGTTAGTGGGTACAAAAATAGAAAGAATGTATAAGACCTACTATTTGCTATCACAACAGGGTGACTATAGTACAAAACTATTTAGTTGTTCATTTTTAAATAACTAAAAGGGTGTAAATGGGTTGTTTATAACATAAAGGATAAATGCTTGAGGTGATGGATAGCCCATTTATCCTGATATGATTCTTACACATTGCATGCTGATATCAAAATATCTCATGCAACCCATGAATATATACACCTACTATGTACCCACAAAAATTAAAAAATAACCTGTTCAAGCATTCTGACAGTATTTTATGAAAAAAAGTATAAAAGCATATGAACATATATAAAAGAAAAAAAAAACAGAGAAATATACCACGCTCCTAAACAGAAAAAAAACTTGAAAAATATTAATTTTTTCCTGATTAAATTAGAGATTTAGCAGATGTGGGAAGAAAAATATTCTGAAACCCATCTGTAAATAAAAATGAGAATAAGATATTTTTAAAAGTTGATCTATGAGGGCTGATTGTATTATACAAATAAAACAGTATGAAACCATAATTATTAAATCAGTGTACTTTACAATACAGATATTGATCAATAAAACAAAGTAAAACATGTTTTTTTAATTAAACATTAGTGTTATTGGTTGAATTGCATCCCTCTCAAAGGATATATTGCAAGTCTTATCCTCAATAACTATGAAAGTGACCCCATTTGGAAATAGGGTATTTAAAGAGGTAATCAAGTTAAGCTGCATTTATTAGAGCAGGCCCTAATCCAATATGATTGCTGTCCTTATAAAACGTGAAAATTTGGACACAGGAAAATGATGCAAAGACACAGTGAAAATGCCACCTGAAGATGGAAGATTGAGTGATGTATCTACAAGCCAAGAAATGCCAAAGACTACAGGCAAAACACCAGAAAAAAGGAAAAAGCAAAGAACACTAATGTTTACTTTAAAAAAACACTACCTAGTAATGGGATCGCTAGGTTGAATGGTATTTCTGTTTTTAGGTCTTTGAGGAATCACTACACTGTATTCCACAATGGTTGAACTAATTTAAACTCCCACCAATGTGTAAGTGTTCCTTTTTCTCCACAACCTTTCCAGCATCTATTTTTTGTCTTTTTATTAATAGCCATTCTGACTGGTGTGAGATGGTGTCTCATTGTGATTTTGATTTGCATTTCTCTAATCATCAGTAATGTTGAGCTTTTCTTATGTGCTTGTTGGCTGCATGTATCTCTTCTTTTGAAAAGCATCTGTCCCTGTCCATTGCTCACTTTTTTAAACTTTAAGTTCATGGGAACATATGCAGGTTTGTTAAATGGGTAAACTTGTGTCATGGTGGTTTGTTGTACAGATTATGTATGGGTTGTTACTCTCTATGTGCCCAGGTGTTCTCATCAGTTACCTCCCATGTATAAGTGAGAACATGCAATATTGGTTTTCTGTTTCTGTATTAGTTTGCTAAGGATAATGGCCTCCAGCTACATCCATGTCTCTGCAAAGGATATAATCTTGTGGTTTTTTTTATGTCTGCATAGTATTCCATAGTGTATATGTATCACATTTTATTTTGCTCACTTTCTAACGGGGTTGTTTTTTCTTGTAAATTTGTTTTAGTTGCTTATAGATGCTGGATATTAGACCTTTATGAGATGCATAGTTTGCAAAATTTTCTCCCATTCTGCAGGTTGTCTGCTTACTCTGGTGACTGTCACCTTTGCTGTGCAGAAGCTCTTGAGTTTAATTAGATCCCATTTGTCAATGTTTGCTTTTGTTGCAATTGCTTTTGGTGTCTTTGTCATGAATCTTTTGCCCATTCCTATGTCCAGAATGATATTGTTTAGGTTGTCTTCCAGGGTTTTTATAGTTTTGGGTTTTACATTTAAGTCCTTAATCCATTTTGAGTTAATCTTTGTATATGGTATAAGGAAGGAGTCCAGTTTCAATCTTCTGCATATGGCTAGCCAGTTATCCCAGCACCATTTATTGAATAGAGAGTCCTTTCCCCATTGCTTGTTTTAGTCAGGTTCACGGAAGATCAGATTTCTGTATCTGATCTGATAGTGTGCGGCCTTATTTCTGGGTTCTCTATTCTTTTCCATTGGTCTCTGTGTCCGTTTTTGTACCTGTACCATGTGTGTTGGTTACTGTAGCCCTGTGGTATAGTTTGAAAAAACTTATTTTAAATATGCTAATTATTTCATTAGTTAATGAAGCACTGCCCAACCATATAGTTAAATAAGATATATCTATGAAATTGAATATTTAAAGCCAATAACTTATTTATTCAACAATTATTTATTAAATATGTGGCCAGGTGCAGTGGCTCATGCCTGTAATCCCAGCACTTTGGGAGGCTGAAGTGGGCAGATCACTTGAGATCAGGAGTTCGAGACCAGCCTGGCCAACATGGTGAAACCCCATCTCTACTAAAAATACAAAAACCAGCCAGGCGTGGTGGCACATGCCTGTAATCCGTACTTAGGAGGCTGAGTCAGGAGAATTGTCTGAACCTGGGTGACGGAGGTTGCAGCGAGCCGAGATTGCAACACTGCACTCCAGCCTGGGTGACAACATGGATGCATATGTAACAAACCTGCACATTGTGCACATGTACCCTAAAACTTAAAGTACAATAATAAAAAAATAATAAAATAAAATAAAATTATGTACTATGCATCAGACATTGGTCTAGGTTCTCTTAATTGAGCAGTGAATAAAACAAGACTCCACTAGAGTTTTGGGGTGTGTGTGTATCTAAAATCAAGGAAAAAAGTAGACTACAGGAAAAGAAATGCTTATCACAGGTAATATGAAGAAAACCAAGTAGACGAGGAAGATACACAGTGATGGAATGAGAAGCTTTATTTAGATAAAGCTTCTTAAAGGATTGGCCTTCTTATGAGGTATTATTAGAACAGACACTCGAATTAAGAAGGAAAGCAAGCCATATATACACTAAGGAAAAGGGCACTGTGAGCAGAGGGGATGGCAAAGACAAAGACCCCAAAAGAAAGAGGTGTCCTTGGCATGGCTGAGGAAGAACAAGTAGGTCTCGGCTGGCTGGTGTGGAGTGAGTGAGAAGAGAGTGGGAGAAAATAAAGTCCCATGGTAAGCCAGGATCATTTATTTCATGGCCAGTAAGATGAAAACCCACTGGTTAATAAGTTTTAGAAACAGGGGTGATTTGATACTAAGAGTAAAACTTGGAGATATAAAATCAAATAAAAATAATTAAAATACATATAAACAAAATTGTCTCAACTATGTTTACAAATACAGAAAAGGGCTTCGAAGTAAATATGCCAAACAGAATCAAGGGTTTGAATGATAGTGAGAGATTGGGTGCTTTTTTCTTTTCACATGCTGCTAAATTTTCCAGTTTTATAGTGAGAACAATTTTTATAATCACAAAAAGATGTTTAAACAGAAATGTATACACATCCACAGTTCTACATTTTACCACATTTAGAAAAAATTTCTATTAATTTGAATCTTTGCATGAACCATTTACCTTTCAACTCTCCAAAATTGTTTTAGAACCACTACTCTCTTCAAAGCTGTCAGTCAGACAGGGACATTTAAGTCTGCAGAGGTTCCTGCTGAATTTTGTTTGTCTGTGCCCTGCCCCCAAAGGTGGAGCCTACAGAGGCAGGCAGGCCTCCCTGAGCTGTGGTGGGCTCCATCCAGTTCCAGCTTCCTGACTGCTTTGTTTACCTAAGCAAGCCTGGGCAATGGCAGGCGCCCCTCCCCCAGCCTCACTGCCGCCTTGCAGTTTGATCTCAGACTGCTATGCTAGCAATCAGCGAGACTCCATGGGCATAGGACCCTCTGAGCCAGGTGCTGGACACAGTCTCCTGGTGTGCCGTTTTCCAGGCCCGTTGGAAAAGCGCAGTATTAGGGTGGGACTGACCCGGTTTTCCAGGTGCCGTCTGTTACCCCTTTCTTTGACTAGGAAAGGGAACTCTCTGACCCCTTGCGCTTCCCCAGTGAGGCAATGCCTCGCCCTGCTTCGGCTTGCGCACAGTACACTGCACCGGCTGTCCTGCACCCGCTGTTTGGCCAAAAAGAGTCCAGGACCTGATGGATTCACAGCAGAATTCTACCAGAGGTACAAGGAGGAACTGGTACCATTCCTTCTGAAACTATTCCAATTGATAGAAAAAGAGGGACTCCTCCCTAACAAATTTTATGAGGCCAGCCTCATCCTGATACCAAAGCCTGGCAGAGACATAACCAAAAAAGAGAATTTCAGACCAATATCCTTGATGAACATTGATGCAAAAATCCTCAATAAAATACTGGCAAACCGAATCCAGCAGCACATCAAAAAGCTTATACACCATGATCAAGTGGGCTTCATCCCTGGGATGCAAGACTGGTTCAACATAGGCAAATCAATAAATGTAATCCAGCATATAAACAGAACCAAAGACAAAAACCACATGATTTTGTCAATAGATGCAGAAAAGGCCTTTGACAAAATTCAACAACACTTCATGCTAAAAACTCTCAATAAATTAGGTATTGATGGGACGTATCTCAAAATAATAAGAGCTATCTATGACAAGCCCACAGCCAATATCATACTGAATGGGAAAAAACTGGAAGCATTCCCTTTGGAAACTGGCACAAGACAGGGATGCCCTCTCTCACCACCCCTATTCAACATAGTGCTGGAAGTTCTGGCCAGGGCAATCAGGCAGGAGAAGGAAATAAAGGGTATTCAATTAGGAAAAGAGGAAGTCAAATTGTCCCTGTTTGCAGATGACATGATTATATATTTAGAAAACCCCATTGTCTCAGCCCAAAATCTCCTTAAGCTGATTAGCAACTTCAGCAAAGTCTCAGGATACAAAATCAATGTACAAAAATCACAAGCATTCTTGTACACCAATCACAGACAAACAGAGAGTCAAATCATGAGTGAACTCCCATTCAGAATTGCTTCAAAGTGAATAAAATACCTAGGAATCCAACTTACAAGGGATGTGAAGGACCTCTTCAAGGAGAACTACAAACCACTGCTCAATGAAATAAAAGAGGACGCAAACAAATGGAAGAACATTCCATGCTCATGGGTTGGAAGAATCAATATCGTGAAAATGGCCACACTGCCCAAGGTAATTTATAGATTCAATGCCATCCCCAACAAGCTACCAATGACTTACTTCACAGAATTGGAAAAAACTACTTTAAAGTTCATATGGAACCAAAAAAGAGCCCGCATCGCCAAGTCAATCCTAAGCCAAAAGAACAAAGCTGGAGGCATCATGCTACCTGACTTCAAACTATACTACAAGGCTACAGTAACCAAAACAGCATGGTACTAGTACCACAACAGAGACATAGATCAATGGAACAGAACAGAGCCCTCAGAAATAATGCCGCATATCTACAACTATCTGATCTTTGACAAACCTGACAAAAACAAGAAATGGGGAAAGGATTCCCTATTTAATAAATGGTGCTTGGAAAACTGGCTAGCCATATGTAGAAAGCTGAAACTAGATCCTTTCCTTACACCTTATACAAAAATTAATTCAAGATGGATTAAAGACTTAAATGTTAGACCTAAAACCATTAAAATCCTACAAGAAAACCTAGGCAATACCATTCAGGACATAGGCGTGGGCAAGGACTTCATGTCTAAAACACCAAAAGCAATGGCAACAAAAGCCAAAATAGACAAATGGGATCTCATTAAACTAAAGAGCTTCTGCACAGCAAAAGAAACTACCATCAGAGTGAACAGGCAACCTACAGAATGGGAGAAAATTTTTGCAACCTACTCATCTGACAAAGGGCTAATATCCAGAATCTACAATGAACTCAAACAAATTTACAAGGAAAAAACAAACAATCCCATCAAAAAGTGGGCAAAGGACATGAACAGACATTTCTCAAAAGAAGACATTTATGCCGCCAAAAAACATATGAAAAAATGCTCATCATCACTGGCCATCAGAGAAATGCAAATCAAAACCACAGTGAGATACCATCTCACACCAGTTAGAATGGCCATCATTAAAAAGTCAGGAAACAACAGGTGCTAGAGAGGATGTGAAGAAATAGGAACACTTTTACACTGTTGGTGGGACTGTAAACTAGTTCAACCATTGTGGAAGTCAGTGTGGCGATTCCTCAGGGATCTAGAACTAGAAATACCATTTGACCCAGCCATCCCATTACTGGGTATATACCCAAAGGACTATAAATCATGCTGCTATAAAGACACATGCACACGTATGTTTATTGCGGCACTATGCACAATAGCAAAGACTTGGAACGAACCCAAATGTCCAACAACGATAGACTGGATTAAGAAAATGTGGCACATATACACCATGGAATACTATGCAGCCATAAAAAATGATGAGTTCATGTCCTTTGTAAGGACATGGATGAAGCTGGAAAACATCATTCTAAGTAAACTATCGCAAGGACAAAAAACCAAACACCGCATGTTCTCACTCATAGGTGGGAATTGGACAATGAGAACTCATGGACACAAGAAAGGGAACATCACACTCCGGGGACTGTTGTGGGGTGGGGGGAGGGGGAAGGGACAGCATTAGGAGATATACCTAATGCTAAATGACGAGTTAATGGGTGCAGGAAAACAACATGGCACATGGATACATATGTAACAAACCTGCACATTGTGCACATGTACCCTAAAACCTAAAGTATAATTAAAAAAATAAATAAATAAATAAAAATTTAAAAAATTGTTTTAGATTGCTACATCTTTTCATTATTTGTCATTATTTTTCTCTTATTTTTATGTGTTTATATTTTCTTCCTTAATTTCTATGCACAGATTAGTGAAATGAAGTCAGGTAATATTACACCAATTGTGGACTGAAAAGTAGATATTTTTCTAGAACATAGAGTAACATTCTTAATGGAAGTGCTGTTTATAAATATAGCTTCCTTTCTTTGAGGCTCAAAAATATTAACTGCAACCTAATTGATTTACGGCATCATTCTACACACATATTCTAATATTAACTCTAATTGAAACAGTCCTGTAAAACATTGTGTGGCCTAGCCTACACAATTTGCTAATATAGGTATTGATCAGAATAATCTATATAATAAAAGTAAAAACTCATTTTATTTGTTTATGTCTGGGATAGAAAGTGTCTGGAAGATAGAGACTACAGCTGTGCATTTATATGCCTTTGGTACAACACTATTCCTATTCTTTGTCTCCTTTATTACAGCACTTTGATGTTGAAAACTATGACTGACAAAATTTCAGGCAATTATAATGCACTGATTAAAATACATTAAGAAAAAAATGTGTATAATACAAACACTAAGTATGCAGCTCCAGTATAAGGGCATATGTGATCTTTATAATCAAACTATTTTAAAATTCTGAGTTGTATCCTACAAAATAAAGCATAACATAAAATACAAGGAATGTTCTCCTATTCATAATGGAATTCTGCAGTTCTGCATTTTGCAAAGTATACTTCAAACCTACGCCTTTTGCATTATGGCACAATACCTTTATCAGGAGGGAAGACGTGCCTACTCAATGAGTGTTAAGAATTTCTTTATTTTTTTTCTGTTAAGACTGTACAAGGACAAGGGCCCAAGGCAGGAAGACAGAGGAAAAAGAAAAGCAGAGGTATCCACATATACAGTGGAAAGAATCTTGGCGCCCTTAGGCATGGAGTTCACAAACTATAATAAAAGATTTCTTAACATTGATGGGCATCTAGGTTTATTCCATCTTTGCTGTTGTGAATCGTGCTGTGGTGAAAATTACAGTAGAAGACTTGTGTATATCCAGTTCTTGCATGTTTTATTTCCTTTGACCGCAAAATTTCACAAAAGACTCAATTATTCTCTTATTAATGGTGGATCTACACAGGCCTAATTGTCATTATTTCTATATACACTTGCTAGTAGCACCTGAAACATTCTCCTTCTCTCTTGGTGAATTCATCTATAAGCAAAACATGTCAGCACAACTCTAAAAGGCTTTGCAGACATAACAATATAATTCACCTTTGATCCTGTACTTTAACTTTCCTTAAACAACAAAAGCTCAGCTAAAAACCTATCTTTCCATAGGAAACTTGCTCTTGATTCATTAAGGGATGAAATTCAGAGCTTGGAGTGTGATTGCTTTCCTGTAGCTAGCAAAATGTATTAAGTTATCTCTAATATTATCTAATGAAGTGCCTGTATTCAGTGGAGACACTCTCATGAGAGCCACGTTGTAAAATGGCAATGCGGCCTTGAGAAATTGCAACTGCTCTGAGCCAAAAAGGAGGGTCATAAAGCCAAAAACACTTTATGAATAGTGTTTACAAGTAGAATAAAACATAAAAATTTCCCCAAAAGTAGCTTTCATTATCATCGAACAGAAAATTTTTTTAAAAAATCATGGGAAAACAACAGACAATAAACAACTCAGCTGTTCTATGAGCTAAGGATACAAAGTTGAAAATGTAGCCCTGGGGCAAGGGAACTTACTAGTATTGGGATAGGTGCCTTGAGTTGTCAAAAGCATGTAGTTATCATTATAGCTTTATTATTTAAAAGAAAAACATTTCCAAAAAATTCAGGTTACTTTAATAGAATATTTCATTACTATTTCATAGCATTTTATATTACTATAAAAATGATAACTTTAAAATGCGAGATGGAGACATACTGTTAAGGAAAATAAATATAAAATCTAGATGGATATATAGACAGATATATAGGATAATATTGTTTTAAAGAACTATATTTTATATCTATCCATGTATTAATTAAGAGTGAGAGAAAGAAATACACCAGAATATTGCCATTTTACAAGACCACTGGACCTTTCATTCCAATTCGCAAGACAGTGTTAAATAAATTATAGTCCTTTTTAATGTATGATCATAGAGGCACATATTTTTTAAAATACCCTTTAAATCCAACAGATTTCTATATGTGATTACAATACTTAATAATCAAGTATTGTTTATCTCAAGAATGCAAGGATGATTCCATATCAGAAAATGTATCCATGTAATTGGCCACAGATAAAAGTAGCAACTCATGATTACTTAGGAGATACAGAAACAGCATCTGGTATAAATCAACACATAGCATAAGGAAGGAAACCAAATAATAAACAGAAGAGAGTTTCATTGATATGGTCAAGTTTCTAATCCAAAACACTGACAGCAAATATTTTATTTAAAATAGATATTTTAGATATAGTCTCCTGTTAAGGAACAAGACAAGAATGTCCAAAATGTCAGTTATAATTTTTATTGTTTCACGATAATAATACTGGGGCTCTGAAAAAATACTATAGGAAAAGACATATAAGAAGTATCAACTTTGCAAATGAAGAAATTAACTGTTATTGTTTAAAGATAATAAAATAATTTACCAACTATTACCAATTAATTATCAAAAACCAATAGAATGAATAAGGTATCAGAATTTAGTATGTTTTCTGGAACAAGATCAACATATGAAAATAAATGCTGTTTCTGTATATCAGCCATAACAAAGTACAAAATATTACCAGTAGCAAAATATAATTTGTAATATCAGTTAAAAATTAAAATACCTAAGAATCAACAAAGAATACACCAAAAATGTGGAAAATAATCTAAAACTCTAATAATATATAAAACCTTTCAAAATGGAGAGAAATCCCATGCTACTCCATTGGAAGATTAATATTATGAACATTTCAAGTGTTACAAAACTATTACCAAAAGTCCTAATCATCCATCTGCTATATTTTTAAAATAAATCTAGCAAACATATTATATAATTTATGTAAATATACAAATGCACATGGTTAAGGATTTAAATTATATCACATTAATATATTCTTCTTCAATTAAGGACACTATGAGAAAAGTTAGCAGATGACTGATGGGCTGAAAAGAGATGCCTGTAGTATCTGAAACTGATACAAATATAATATCTAAAGTATACCCAAATGCTTGCAAATCAAAAAGAGAAATAAAATTTTGTAATAAATTAACAAAAACTATAATCAGGCAAATTATACAAGGTGCTTCAAACGTCCAACCAGTTTTTGAAGACATCTTCAAATTCATTAATTAGAAATGCAAAATTAAGACGAGTTATCCATTTGCACTCAAATGTTTGCAAAAGTTAAAATACTAGCTGTTGCCAAGTATTGTTAGAGATACGATGGTAGAAGATCTCTCCTGTTCCTATTGTTACTCTTGGGAAGAGTCTGATAGTTATTTATATTAAAATCACATATTTTCCAGGACCCAGTAATTCAACAGCTGAAAAACTGTTTCATTTATGACTCTACATGAATATATTCAAGAATATACATTACAGCAGTCTTTGTGTTAACTCCAAGTTTAAGTAAAATGTAGAGAAAGCACACCAGGGATATTATGAAGTTCTTAAAAGCAACAGATTAAAATATGCAATACAACCTAGATGTCTACATATACTATATAGATATATAAAAATCTATATCTATAACATATATATAATATATAATATAGGTGTACTATCTATGGATATATATATCTATGAATATATTTATTTTACATATATATCCATAGGTACAGATATACTATCTATGGATATATAGTGAGATATATAGGTCTATATACTACTATATAGGTATATATACTACTATATATAGTGTATACATATATAGCCTATACATCTATGAATATATACTATATGTAGATATATACACACACTATACATAGCTACTATATATAGTATATAAGATATATATATCTCATATAAGATATATACTTATATAAGTATATAGATATAAGTATATATAGTATCTATATATACTATATATAAATACAGTATATATCATATATATACTACATATATACTTATATATAGTATAAGATACATATGATATCTTATATAAGATATATACTCATATGTACTATATAGTGTATAGATATATAGCCTATACATCTGAATATATGATACTATATGTAGATATATATGCACACTATACATAGCTACTATATATATAGTATCTACATCTATATATAGATATATATCCACAGATATATATCCACAGATATATAGGCTATATATTTATATATCCGTGTATGATATACATATGCATATGTATACTACACAGTCTATATCTCTATGAATATACATATCTTATATATGGATATATACTATGCAGTATATATACCTCTATATATTCTATATCTACTATAATATATAGTATACTATGTATACTGTGTATATATACTATACATATAAATACTATACACAGTATAGTACACTATATATACTGTGTATATATACGATACATATAAGTATACTATACAATATAGTATACTATATATACTGTGTATATATACTATACATATAAATACTATACACAGTATCTATATATTGTGCGTGTACATATATATACACACTGTATATGTATGAGTATATAGCTATAGACAGATACTATAGATATATTCCCATACATATGGATACATATCTATATACCATACATATATACCCATATATCAATGGATTCTATATCTATCTATGTCTAGATCTATATATACATGTCTATCTCTTTTTTTGACCAAAAAAGAAGAAACTCTTTTAAGGTACATTCTTTATACCATACTTTTATGACAATAAAACAAATAACAGATACATGAGTATGTTACCTATGGATAGGGGAGAAGAATGCAAATGAGAAAAGAATGATGATGTACCATGAACTAAAGAACGTAATTAATTCTCTGTACCTGAGAGTCAATAAGAAAAAATACAACTACTATGTTCTATTAAAAGTAAATAAATAAATGCAATCTGCAATGAAAGAGAATAATGATTAGAGTAAAATATGATAAATTAGGTTAAAAAAAACCTGTAGGGCAGGAAAGATAAGTGAGACAACCCACGTAGAAGTCAAGTACAGCTTTCTCGGCATGTTACCTATGAATTGGGTATTGAAGGTTAAGCAGCAATGTGAAGGAACAAAATTTAAGATGAAGAAAAAGGGATATTCATAAGGGCTTCTATAATGACAGAATGTTGGATTTTGTGGAAAGCTTTTTCCACAGCCATTGAGATGATCATACAGTTACTGTTTTTAATTCTGTTGATGTGGTTAATCACATTTATTGGTTTGCACATGTTGAACAAGCCTCACATTCTAGGAATGAAGCCTACTTGATCACAGTGGATTAACATTGTGATATGTTGCTGGATTCAATTTCCTAGTATTTGGCTGAGTATGTTTTGTCTCTAGGTTCATCATAGCAATTGGCCTGTACTTTTGTCGTTTCCTTGGGTCTTTGTCAGGTTTTAGAATGTGTTAGGGAGGATTCTTTCCTCCTCAATATTTTGGAATAGTTTCAGAAGGATTGGTACCAACCGTTCTTTGTATATCTGGAAGGATTCTGCTGTGAATTCACTGGGTCTGTGCTTTTATAGGTTGGTAGGTTTTTTATTACTGAATCAATTTAGGAACTTGATATTGGTCTATTCAGGGTTTAAATTTCTTCCTGATTCAATTTTAGAAGGTTGTGTGTTTTAAGAAATTTATCAATTTCCTCTAGATTGTCTAGTTTGTGTGCACAGAAGTGTTTGTAATAGTCTCTGAGGATCTTTTGTATTTGTGTGGGATCAGTTATAATGTCACCCTTTTTATTTCTGACTGTGTTTATTTGGATCTTCACTCTTTTTTATTAGTCCCACAAGTCAGTCTATCAATCTTGTTTATTCCTTCAATTAACCAATTTTTTGTTTTGTTGGTACTTTGTATAAATTTTTGTGTCTCAATTTCATTCAGCACTTTTCTGATTTTAGTTATTTCTTTTATTCTGCTATCTTTAGAGTTACTTCATTATTGTTTTTCTAGCTCCTATAGGTGTGATGTTAGATCTTTAATTTGAGATCTAACTTTTTGAGGTAGGCATTTAACTCTCTAAAATTTTACCTTAAAACTGCTTTTGCTGCATCCCAGAGATTTTGGTATGTTGCATTTCTGTTTAATTTAAATGATTTTTACATTCATTATTTAATTTTATTGTTTACCTAAAAGTCATTTATGGGCAAGTTGTTTAATTTCCAAGTAATATGTGGTTTTGAGAGATACTCTTGATATTGATATTGATTTCTATTATTTTTCCACTAAGAAAGTGGTTGGTATTACTTTGATTTTTTTTTTAATTTATTGAGACTGGCTTAATGGCCAAGCATGTGATCAATCTTGGAGTATGTTCTATGTGTATATGGGAAGAATGTATATTCTGTATTTGATGGGTGGGGTATTCTGGAGAAACTAGGCATCAAAGAAACATACCTAAAAATAATAAGAGCCATCTATGACAAACACACAGCCAAAATCATACTTAATGGAGAAAAACTGGAAGCATTCTCCTTGACAACTGGAACAAGACAAGTATCTTCACTCTCACCACTCCTTTTCAGTATAATCATGGAATCTTTGCCAGAGCAATCAGGCAAGAGAAAGAATTAAAATAGATCCAAATAGAAACAGATAAAGCCAAACTCTCTCTTCACTGATGAGATAATTCAATAAATAGAAAACCCCAAAGGCTTGGCCAAAAGGCTCCTGGAACTGATAAATGGCTTCAGTAAACTTTCAGGATACAAAATTATGTACAAAAGTTAGTAGCATTTCTACACCAATCACATTGAAGCTGACAGCCAAATCAAGACTGCAATAACATTTACAGTAGCCTCAAAATACAAATAACCAAAAAATACCTAAAAATATATCTAACCAAGAAAGTGGGAGTTCTCTACAAGTATAACTACAAAACACTGCTGAAAAAGGTCAGAGATGACACCACAAACAAATGGAAAAACATATCATGCTCCTGGATTTGAAGAGTCAATATCATTAAAAGGGCCACACTGTCCAAAGCAAACTACATATTTAACACCATTTCTGTTACATTACCAAGGTCATTTTTCACATAACTAGACAAAATTATTCTAAATTATTCTAAAATTAATATAGAACCAAAAAAAAGCCTGAATAGCCAATGAAATCCCAAGCAAAAAGAATAAAGCCAGAGGCATCACATTACCCAACTTCAAACTATACTATAAGGCTACTAATACGGTTTGGCTGTGTCCCCTCCCGTATCTCATCTTGAATTGTAACTCCCACAATTCCCACGTCATGGGAGGAACCCAGTGGGAGGTGATTGAATTATGGATGCAGGTGTTTCCTGTGTTGTTCTCATGATAGTGAATAAGTCCCATGAGATCTGATGGCTTTAAAAATGGGAGTTTTCCTCCACGAGGTCTCTCTTTGCCTGCTGCTATCCATGTAAAATGTGAATTTCTCCTCCTTCCCTTCCACCATGGGAACTAGAGCAAAGGTAACTGTTGTTACGTTTTAGCAAACAGACTGGTGCCATTTTGCCCCTGCCTAGAAATCTGTGGAACTTTGAACTTGAGAGGCATGATTTAGGGTATCTGGCAGAATAGATTTCTAGGCAGCAAAGCATTTAAGAGGTAACTTTGGTGCTGGTAAAGGTATTCAGTTTTACAAGAGAAGCAGGGAATGAAAGTTTGGAAAATTTGCAGCCTGACAATGTGATAGAAAAGAAAATCTCATTTTTTGAGGAAAAATTCAAGCTGGCTATAGAAATTTGCCTAAGTAATGAGGAACCAAATGTTAATCTCCAAGAAAATGGGGAATATATCTCCAGGGCATGGCAGAGGTCTTCATGGCAGCCTCTCCCATCACAGGCCTGTAGGCCTAGGAGGAAAAATGATTTCATGATCCAGACTCAGGGTCCTCATGCTGTGTGCAGTCTAGGGACTTGGTGCCCTGTGTCCTAGACACTCCAGCCATGACTAAAAGGGGCCAAGGTACAGCTTGCACCATGGCATCAGAGGGTGCCAGCTTCAAGCCTTGGAAGCTTCCATGTTGCGTTGAGCCTATGGATGCACAGAAGTCAAGAATTTAGATTTGGTAACCTCCCCCTAGATTTCAGAAGATGTATAGAAACACCTGGATGTCCAGGCAGAAGTTTGCTACAAGGGCAGGGCTCTCATGGAGAACCTCTGCTAGGGCAGTGCGGAAGGGAAATGTGGGGTTGGACCTCCCACATAGAGTCCCTACTGGGGCATTACTTAATGGAGCTGTGTGAAGAGGACCACCGTCCTCCAGACCCCAGAATGGTAGATCCACGGACAGTTTGTACTGTGTGCTTGGAAAAGCCACAGGCACTCAATGCCAGCCCATTGAAGCAGCAAGGAGGGAGGCTGAACCCTGCAGAGCTACAGGGTTGGAGCTGCCCAAGACCATAGAAAGCCACCTCTTACATCAGCATGACCTGGATGTGAGACATGGAATCAAAGGAGATCATTTTGGAGCTTTAAGATTTGACTCCTCTGCTGGATTTCAGACTTATATGGGGCCTGTAGTCCCTTTGATTTGGCCAATTTCTCCCATTTGGAATGGATGTATTTACCCAATGTCTGTACCTTCATTGTATTTAGGAAGTAACTAACTTGCTTTTGATTTTACAGGCTCATAACCAGAAGTGACTTGCCTTGTCTCAGATGAGACATTGGACTGTGGGCTTCTGAGTTAATGCTAAAATGAGTAAAGACTTTGGGGGACTGTTGGAAAGGCATGATTGGTTTTGAAATGTGAGGACATGAGTTTTGGGAGGAGTCAGGGGCAGAATGATACAGTTTAGCTGTGTCCCTACCCAAATCTCATCTTGAATAGTAACTCCCACAATTCCCACATGTCATGAGAGGAACCCAGTGGGAGGTGATTGAATTATGGGGGCAAGTCTTTCCTCTACTGTTCTCGTGATAGTGAATGAGTCTTATGAGACCTGATGGTTTTAAAAACAGGCGTTTCCCTGCACAAGCTCTCTTTTTGACTGCCATTATCCATGTAAGACAGGACTTGCTTCTCCTTGCCTTCCACCATGATTGTGAGGCCTCCCCAGCCACATGGAACCGTAAGTCCATTAAATCCCTTCTTCTTTCCAGTCTCAGGTATGACTTTATCAGCAGCATGAAAACGGACAAATACAGCTATAGTAACAAAAACAGCATGGTCCTGGTACAAAAGCAGACAGATAGACTAATGGAAAAGAAAAGGGAACACTGAAATCAAGCCACTGATCTTCAACAAAGTTGACAAAATTAAGCAACAGGGAAATAATTCTCTATTTAATAAGTGGTGCCAGAATAGCTGGCTAGGCATGTGCAGAAGAATGAAACTGGAATCTTACCTATTTCTATATACAAAATTAGCTCAAGATGAATTAAAGATTGAAATGTAAGACCTCAAACTGTAAGAATGCTAGAAGAAAACCTAGGAAACACCATTCTGTACAATGGCCTTGGGAAAGAATGTATAGCTAAGTTCTCAAAAGCAATTGCAATGAAAACAAAAATTGACAATAGGACCTAATTAAGCTGAAGAGCTTCTGCACAGCAAAAGAAACTATCAACAGAGTAAACATACAACCTACAGAATGAAAGAAAATATTCACAAACTGATCATCCAACAAAAGTCTAATGTCTAGAATCTGTAAGGAACTTAAACATTTCAACAAGCAAAAACCAAATAGCCTCATTAAAAATGGGGAAGGCATGAACAGACAATTCTCAAAAGAAGACATGCTAGTGACCAAAAAACATGAAAAAGTGTTCAGCATCACTAATCATCAGAGAAATACAAATCAAAACTATAATGAGATACCATTTCACACCCATGAGAATGGCTATTATTTAAAAGTCAAAAAAACAATACTAGTGAGACTCTGGAGAAAAGGCACCACTTATACACTACTGGTGGGAATGTAAATTAGTTCAGCCACTGTGGACAGAAGTTTCCAGATTTTTCAAAACACTTAAAATAGAACTATCATTTGACCCAGCAATCCCCTTACTGGGTATATAGCCAAAAGAAAATAAATCTTTCTGCCAAAAACACACATGCACACTTAAGTTCTTCACAGCACTATTCACAATAGCAAAGACATGGAATCCACCTACATACCCATCAATGGTGGATTATGTAAAGAAAATGTCATACATATGCATTATGAAATACTACATGGCCATAAGAAAGAATAAACTCATGTATTTTACAACAATATGGATGCATTTGGAGGTCATTATTCTAAGTAAATTAACAGGGAAACAGAAAAACAAATACTAAACATATTCACTTATAGGAAAGTGCTAAATAATGAGTACTCACGGACATAAAGGTGACAACAATAGACACTGGGGACTACTAGAGGGGTGAGCCAGAGAGGGAGGTAAGTGTTGAGAAACTTACTATTGAGTACTATCCTCAGTACTGCAGTGACAGGATCAATCGTACCCTAAACCTCAGCATCATGCAGTACACCTAGGTAACCAACCTGTATGTATACCCCTAGGATCTAAAATAAAAGTTGAAATTATTTTAAACAATATATTCAAAGGCTCAAAAAAGTAAAAGAATGGCCTATTTTTATTGTCTGAGATAAAACAATAAATTTTCTACTTTTTTCATACATATTTTCCTGAGGGTATGATAAAGTAAAATATTTATTTAGATGGAGTTATTTTTAATTTATCTGAACAAATTTTGGCCAATGTTTTGCAAAACGAAATGCATAAATTCACATGTATTTAGCTATTTTAATTCCCATATTTATTCTAAGGTCATTATTCTTTGTAATATAGAAAAAAATACCATTCCACCAATTCTTTAGGATGAGATTTTTTTCACACCTCATGATGCCATCTTGAATAGCAGTTGCTTTCAAAAATTGAAAAATATCACTATGAGTCACCATTTCATATCACTATGAATCACCATTTCATTTCACCCATTCCCTTAAAAAAAATCACATTACCAAGTTTTTAACAGATAAAGTAAAGTGTTTTGTATTTGTTTTCCTGGCATATGTATATTCTTAATATTTTGGGGCATTCCTGGTCTTGCATGTGTTATCTTATACTATTACTCTTTATGCTTTCATAGCCCCTCCACTTATGCCTGTTCTGATTCTCAAATCAATATGTTTATCTAGATCTCTCCTCTGAGCCTCATATTCCAGCTCTTTTCTGTTTATCTTCACCTAAAAAGGGATTTGAGTATCTCAAACTCAACATGGTTACAACTGTAATGATCATAAATTACCCACAAACCTTCCCTAGTTTTATTATCTATTGCAATTAATGTTTAAATGGTCATCTACATTAAAAACTGTGGAGGCATCCTTCACTTCTCTTTTTCTTTCACATTCGTCAATCAATCACCACATTCGGCTTATTTTACCTGATCATTATTTTTCTGTTCAGTCTTTTCCTCTCAGTCCACATTATCATCCCCTCTAGATCAAACCCTCACTACCCGAAGAGAAGAAGTTATTGACTGCTTAAACTGCTTTTCAGTGTCATCCCCAACCCTGTATTCCAGTGAATTTTCAGAATGAGCTCTCTGAAAAACAGTGACTTTATAATTTCCATATTTAAATTCCTTGAGCTGATTTTCAACTTCTCAGGAATACCACCTAATATCCCTACCAGTCATCTTTCATCTACTGAATAATTCAGTTGACTGAAGCAATGATCTTTAAAATCTTATGTTGCACAATTCTATTCGCAAATGTTTTAAATACACCTTCATAAGTATATAATTGTTTCATAGCATATAATTGCTATGTTATGCATCTTAAAATATTTTCCAAAACATAAAATAAATAAGAACATAAATAAACATGCCAATATTTTTTTTTCTGACAGTGATCTCATAGATCACATTGTATACTCCTGAGGAGTTTGTAGACCCAGTTTGGTGATCACTATACTAAACAGTGTTGTCAGCAAATTGAAGATCATAGCTTTGATAGTTCTTACTGCCATTTAATATCTTCTTATATATACAGACTATGTCCTTCCTCTCAGTCAGGCATGTTAAAAATGCGCAATTGGATCAGAGTACCTTGAGATTTGAAAGGACTTCAATTGTCCTACTGTATTACTTTCAAGTAGTATAGAAAAAATATGGAAAGATCAGTATAAATTTATCCCTACAGCCACCAAACCAGACAATACATAGTGTCTCAGAAATGCATGCATCATCTTAAAACATGATTAATCACCCTATGGCCCAAACGGACTTTGAGCCTTTATGTCTTCCTTCAAAAACCCTTCCTTTTAGCTAGCTTTTTAAGTTACTATTTTCAAGCACATCATAAGCTTATTCCTGGCTTCAAACTTTCCCTCGAACCAATTCCCCTACCTGCACATCTCTCATGTCCCTTTTCTGACTAGATGAGCATTGATATGTGATTATGATTCTCATTCTTCCCTAATTACTTTTGGATAAACTCTTTCACTCAGTCCTCTCTTCTGATTTCAGTATTGTATGTCCAGTCTCTGACAGTCTCTCTTTGTCTTAGCCAGCTTGGGCTGCCATGCAAAATACCCTAGACTAGGTGGATTAAACAACAGAAATTAAGTTTCTCACAGGTCTGGAGTCAGAAAGACCAAGATCAAGATGTCAACATGTTTGAATTCTGATGATGGCTCTGTTCTTGGCTTACAGATAGCTGCTTTCTTGCTGGTTCCTCACATGGCAGAGAGAGACAGACTGAGCAAGCCCTCTGGTGTCTCTTCTATATATGCAATTATTTCTTAAAGACCTCATCCTAAATACCATTACATTTGGGGTTAGGGCTACAACATATACCACTGTATCCCTGGCCTTCCAAAATCCATGTCCTTATCACATACAAAATGCATTCATTCCATCCATTAGTTCTAATAATATTAACTTGTTCCAGCATGAACTCTAAAGTCTAAAGTGCAAAGTCTCATCAAAACATCATCTAAATCAGAAACGTATGAGACTCAAGGAATGATTCACCCTAAGGCAAAATTCCTCTCATGTTGTGAACTTGTGAAACCAGACAACTTATGTCTGGCTTCCAAAATACAATGGTGGGGCAGACATAAGATAGACATTTTCATTCCAAAAGAAATAAATTGAAATAAAGAAAGTTCGATGGGTCACAAGCAAATCCAAAATTTAGCAAAGCAATTGCCATTATAGATCTTAAGGCTCAAGAATCATCATCTTCAGCTCAATGCCTTGCCATCTAGCTCCATAAGAGTGGCAAAATCATCCCAGGTTGAGGCCATCTGGCTGCTGAAACTTAGCCAGTGGCCCAGATATCTGAATCTCATTCAGGGTCATTTTTCTCTCTTTTTTAAGAAGAGGATACATTTGCAACCAAATACCTCTATCGTCTTGTCCTGTCAAATTCAAGAAGTCTGATAGTGTTCTTTCCTTTTGTCCCATCTTCATCCTCTTCAGTTTGAACTGGCAGTGTTTCTACCTTCATAATCCTATTAACTCTCTATCAATTAATAGTCTAGCCACACCCATGATGTTCTCTTTAGAACACTGTTTTCTAATTTTTTGAATATGGATAGGCTATGAATTATCCAAATCTTCAAGTTCTGCTTTCTTTTTTCTTTTTAACAAATCCTTCAATTTGACTTTCTCCTTTTACATTTTAATACAGTCAGGAGGATCCAAGCTGCTTCTTCAATAATGTTGCTTAGAAATTTCCTCAGCTAACTATCCAGCTTTATTAGTCACAAGTTCAACTTTCCACAAAACACTAGAGCACAGTTCAGCCAAGTTACTTGCCACTGTATAAGAATTTCCTTTTCTCCAATTTTCAGTAATATATTCTTCATTTTCATCTGAGACTCACCAAAATCACTCTTAACATCTATATTTCTACGTACCTCAAAACTTTTTAATCCTCTACCCATCACCTAATTCTAAAGTCCCTTCCTTATGTTTAGGCAATTGTTACAGCAGCACCCCACTTCTTGGTACCAAAAGAACTGCATTAGTGTCCTCCAGAGAAACAGAACCAAAAAGAGATTCAGAAAATCTATATCTTTATCTATTCAATCTATATTTATATCTACATTTATCAACCTATCTATAAAGAAAAAGATAGATTTACTGATTTATTACAAGAAACTGGCTCACATGATTTTGGAGGCTGAGACATCTCATGATCTGCAGTTGGCAAACTGGAGATCCACGAAAGCCAATATGTTGTTCCAATCATAGTCCAAAAGCTAGGAAGACCAATGTTCCTACTCAAGCGGTCAGGCAGAAGTTCCTCCTTACTCAGACTTTTGGTGCTACTTGTGTTTCTAATTGACTAGATTAAGCCAACTCACATTAGAAAGAACAATCTGCTTTATACTCACTCTACCTAATCAAATATTACTATCATCCAGAAACACCCTCAGAGACACACTCAAAATAATCTCTGACCAAATGTCTGGACATTCTGTGGCCCAGTTAATTTGATACATAAAATTAATCATCACATGCCTGATGCTCCAAGTAGTCAGGACAAAACTGAACTCAACTGCATAGATTGGAAGGTTATAGTTTCTACTGAAGGCTGATGAGAAAATCTAGAGCATGAATATGATGAGTCCTTCCCAGTTCACTGGATTACAATATCTTTCCCTCAGCATTTTAATATTGACCAGCTGTTTCAATTCTATTTTCTCTTATCGATTGTCATTCTCAGCCTCATTATTCAAAAGTTCATCTTTGGCTTTTCCCTCACTGTTCCTGTGGCAGGCCAAGAAACTAGCATTTGGCTTGGTCCATGTCATCCCTTCCTTAGCAAAATGTCTGCCTGTTAAGCACTGGCTGCTAGTGAGTATGCTGTGGTACTGGCTTATGTAAGCACTCTCTAGATGGCCTCATCTGCTGCTATACTATGAATGTTTGTGCCCTCTCAAAATTTATATGTTGAAGTTGTAACCTCCAAGGTGATGGTATTCAGAGGTGGGGTTCAGAAGGTGATTAGATCATGAGGGCTTCAAACTCATGAATGGAATTTATGCCCTAAAAAAGGGGCCTGAGGGAGACTGTTGGCCTCCTCTTCCATGTGAAGACACAGCAAGAAGGCACTGTTCTGTGAACCAGGAAGTGGGAACTCGCTGCATCTGTTGGTGCTTTGATCTTGTACTTCACAGACTCCACAACTGTGAGAAATACATTTCTGTTTCCTTATGAGCTACTCAGTTTATGCTATTTTATTATAGCACCCCTAAAAGAATATGACACCTACCGCCTGCAAGAAGGGTTGAACAGCATTGCATTGACAAAAGATGGAACTATTTTATTGATTTGTTACTTTTACTCCCAGCATTATAGACAGTATCATATACTTATGCATTTCCCAATCAATTATATTAAACTGGTTATTGTACTTCTCAAGTATTTTTTTCATGACACACATTATTTGCCACCTCGTTTATTCACAAATTGAATTCAGTCTTCTAATATCTGGGAAGTCCCGTCTAAAATAGCACCTCAGTTTTGTCACTATTTCCAATATCTCGTTGTCAGTTTTGAGTGATGAGAAATTCCGTTTTATCAATGCATTGAGAATTAATCGGTCTCTCTGGGATAGATTCAAGCTAACCAATCTTAAGGGGCTAATGCATAAAATGGAAATTAAAATGTATTCATTTATATAAAAAAACTCTTCCAAGTAGACTGAATATCTACATTTAATGGTTAGTTTATTCTTTCCATGTGGAACAGCTACATGGATAGTCAAATTAAAATCTGAAGGTTGTTTGATAAGTATCGTATCAGAACACCAGGAAATAGGCAATCTAGCTGTGTTCTTGGTAAAAATAATTAGAGGTTTTCTCTTCTACTCTGTTTATACATGCCCCTTGGATGGCAAATAATCATCTTTTTGAGGGAGAGTATTCTTTTTCATGAATAATAATATGGCAGAATGACCAATTTAGCCCCAATTTAGCCTCCCAGAAATGTGTTATATTTTAAATAGTGTACATCTTCTTCTGCTCACACATTTTATATAGTTAATACAATAAGCTAGACTACAATATTTTTTAGTTAATTGAATTAGACTTCTACTTATAACAACTCATTTAATCTAAAATTGAAATATTACTAGAAGGAGGGACAAGGTATTTTAAAGAATAATGGTGAAAACCACAGTAAAACAAAAATCTCATAACTGTTCATGGTTTGCAGATGGAATTATATATAATTTAATTTTTAAAATAATTTTATTTTTAATTTTTATGAGTACATAGTAGGTATATATATTTATTGGGTACAGAAGATACTTTGATACAGGTATAAAATATGTAATAATCACATCAAGGTAAATGGGCTATTCATCACCTCAAGCATTTTTCATTTCTTTGTGTTACAAACATTCCAATTATACTCATTTAAAAACGTACAATAAATTAATGATGATTGCAGTCACCCTGTTGTGCTATGAAATAATAGATCTTATTTTTTCTAACTATTTATGTTCCCATTAATGATCCCCATTGCCCCTGCACTCCACTACCTTTCCAACCTTCTGGTAACCATCATTCTACTCTCTGTCTCCATGAGTTCAATTGTTTTTACTTTTAGCTCCCACAAATAAATGAGAATGTGCCACGTTTGTTTTTCTGTGCCTGGCTTATCTCATTTTACATAATGTCGTCCTCCAGTTCCATCCATGTTGTAACAAATGACAGGATCTCATTCTTTTTGTATCGCTGATTAGTTCTCCAGTTCTCCATTGTGTATATGTACCACATTTTCTTTATGAATTTGTCTGTTGATGACATGTAAGTTTTTCCAAATCTTGGCTATTGTGAATAGTGCTTCAATAAACATGGGAATGTAGATATCCTTTCAATATACTGATTTCCTTCCTTTGGGTATATTCCCAGCAGTGGGATTGTGGGATCATACGATAGTTCTATTTTTAGTTTTTAGAGCAACCTCCACACTGTTCTCCTTAGTGGTTGTAATAGTTGTAATTCCCTCCAACAATGTAGGAGGATTCCCTTTTCTCCACATCCCCACCAGCATTCATTTTTATCTGTCTTTTAGATAAAAGCCATTTTTACTAGGGTGAAATGATATTTCACTGTAGTTTTGATTTGTATTTCTCTGATCATCATTGCTATTGAACACTTTTTAATACATCTGTTTGCCATTTGTATGCCTCGTTATTGGAAATATCTATTCAAATATTTGCCCTTTCTAATTCAAGTTATTAGACTTTTTCTTATAGAGTTGTTTGAATTCCTTATATATTCTGGTTATCAATTTCTCGTCAGATGGCTAGTTGTCAAATATTTTCTCCCATTTTGTGAGTTGTTTCTTCACTTTTTTTATTGTTTCCAATGCTGTGTGAAAGCTTTTTCACTTGATATGATTCCATTTGTCCATTTTTGCTTTGGTTGCCTGTGCTTGTGGAGAATTGCTGAAGAAATTTTTGCCCAAACTAATGTCCTGGAGAGTCTATCAATGTGTTCTTTTAGTAGTTTCACAGTATGAGGTTTTAGATCTAAGTCTTTTTTTATTATTATTATTATACTTTAGGTTTTAGGGTACATGTGCACAATGTGCAGGTTTGTTACATATGTATCCATGTGCCATGTTGGTTTGCTGCACCCATTAACTCGTCATTTAGCATTAGGTATATCTCCTAATGCTCTCCCTCCCCCCTCCCCCCACCCCCCAACAGTCTTTGAATTTGATTTTTGTATATGGTGAGAGATAGGGGTCTAGTTTCTTTCTTCTGTGTATGGATATCCAGTTTTTCCAGCACTATTTATTGAAGAGACTATCTTTTTCCTAATATATGTTATTGGCACCTTTGTTGAAAATGAGTTCACTATAGATGTGTGGATTTGGATTTGTTTTTGGATTTTCTATTCTGTTACATTGGTCTCTGTGTCTATTTTTATGCCAGTACCATGATGTTCTGTAGTATAACTGGAAGTCAGGTAATGTGATTACTCCAGTGTTGTTCCTTTTGTTCAGGATGGCTTTGGATATTCTGGGTCTTTTGTAGTTCCACTTAAATTTTAGGATTTTTTTTTCTATGTCTGTGAAAAATGTCATTGATATTTAGTAGGGATTGCATTGAATCTGTAGATTACTTTTAGGTAATGTAGACATTTTACCAACGTTGATTCTTCCAATCCACAAAGATGGAATAGTTTTCCATTTTTTTGTGTCTGCTTCAATTTCTGGTATCAACTTTATAGTTTTCATTGTAGATAACTTTCCCTCCTTTGATTTAGTTTATTGCTAGGTATGTGCTTTTTTTAAACTTTGTAAATGGAATTACTTTCTTAATTCCTTTTTGGGTTGTTTGCTGATGGAACATAAAAATGCTACTGATTTTTGTAGGCTGATTTTGTATCGTGCATTTTTATTGAATTTGTTTACCAGTCCTAATAGTTTTTTGGTGGAGTCTTTAGATTTTTCAGCAGTAACATTTTTGTGTGTATATTTCTATCCCAAATCAATTTATTACTACGAATTTATGCTTTTTGGTATTTCTTCTTTAAAAGAGCAGTTAATGGATGTTGTAGAAAAGCAAAGTTCCATTTCACCTTCCATTTTTTAAATAAAGGCATAAAATCATTGTCCTGTGATTGTTAACACCTTTTAGTTTCAACTTTTAGTTTTCTTAAAATTTTTGATACAAGATATTTAATTGCAACATAGTTGAAATATTTAGCATAGCACCAAGAAGTTTATTTGTTCATTTTTTCATTTGTTTATTTACATTAAGTAAGTTCATAAAATGAAGTTTCAGTGAGCTGAAGGAAATGAATATGTATATTGGGATAGGAAAGAGAATGTCCCATATCCTTTTTATGGGCCTAAAATGTACATTCTTTGTACATTTTTCACTTTAAAAATAGGTTTTTTTTTATTTGTTTGAAGCAAATTTTTATTGCTATGCTTAACTTATATGTGCACCATTACCTTAGAAGAGTATATATTATAACTAACAATGAAAACAAATTTATAGCACCTATGCCCCGCCTACAGCAGGAGATAATAACTATGGGACTCTATATATAGACCCCAAACCCTGGCCACATAGCAGTAGAATGGTGGCAGTTTGGACTAAAAAATAATTTCGACAGGGCGCAGTGGTTCACGCCTGTAATCCCAGCACTTTGGGAGGTCGAGGCAGGCAGATCACGAGGTCCAGAGTTCGAGATCAGCCTGGCCAACATGGTGAAATCCTGTCTCTACTAAAAATACAAAAATTAGCTTGGAGTGGTGGTGAATGCCTGTAATCCCAGCTACCCAGGAGGCTGAGGCAGGAGAATTGCTTGAACCGAGGAGGCGGAGGTAGGAGAACTGCTTGAACCGAGGAGGCGGAGGTTGCAGTGAGCCAAGATCATGGCACTGCACTCCAGCCTGAGCAACAGAGTGAGACTCCGTCTCCCCCCACCCCCAAATAATAATCATAATAATAATAGTAATAATTTCAAGCTAAACCTCTATGTGACAGCCATAATTGTAAACATTAAAATAGTTGACAATCAAGACAATTATATGACTTATCTTTGATTTGTAGCCCTAGACTTGCCATATTTGTAAGATGAACAAACAATAGGTAAACAAGGGAAATATAATATTTATTTGGCCTAATTTAGTTTATGAGAGAAGGAAAAGAAACCACTTTTCCTTAATAGCAAGATGCTCGGCTCAATCTTTGTTATTCTTTCTCTTCAAAGAAATAGCCACATAAAGACCTAATAGAGTGATAAGAACAAGGGATAAAAAAGATATGAGTAATGGATAGGATTCTTAACACTTCCAATTTCCTTTCACTGTCTCCCTCTTTTTCCTTCTGCACTAGTCATCTGAGTATGTGAGTTACTATATTTAATCATCACAGTTTGGGACAAATGGTGGTTGTGCTGTCATTTTTTAAACCTTGAACACGAGTCATTTAAAAATGAAAGGATAATTTGAATACTCGGAATTTAGGCAGCTGGGAGATGGATGAAACTAAGCAAACAGGCAAGGTGAAGCATGTAGTTTAACTCATTGACTGAGAGATCATTTTGACTTTCTATATTGGAAGTGTTATTAGATAAGCCCTATATCCATTCAGAAAGATAATGCTGACTTGGACTCAACTAAAACAACTGACAAGGAAACTAAACACTTATCAAACATGGCTTTAGTTATCATATCCTCTTTACCATAGTGCATTTAGTTCCCGACATTACTGGAAGACATTGATTTTTAAAAATAAACAATTAGAATTCATTTTACCCTACTGCCCCCAGTCAGCAAAATTGATCAAGCTGTCATCTAGTGCAATCCATTCCAAACTAAATTATTAAAAAAGAAAAGAAAAAATCCCTAAACACACTTTCAGAATATATTAGGAAAACATATTCCTCCATGATTTTTCATATACTGCATTTCCTTCGGTATTATAAATGCAACCAGTAGTTCAGTTTTCATTGGTTAGTTTGTGGTTTATGGGCACTAATGTCCCTTATGGCATGTAACAATTTAGAGGCCGGAAGGCCTAATTCAAAGGCCTCCTTCATGTTTCTGCTAAAGCAACAGTAAAATACTAAGTAGCTAAAAACTGAGTCACCATAGAAATATACATTTAGCTAAGAGGAGGAAACGAGAGAGAATGGAGAAATAAGATCCTGAGGGCTGTGGTACTGAGCCCACAGGCTTTTAACCAGAGAGAAATGATGTTCTTTAAGAGCTAAATTTGTGAAAAATGACAGAGCCTAATATTTATACTATTTCTTTTCTTTAAGTTAAATAAAAGGATGGCAAAAAGACAGGCTATCTAGATTTTTTTTAATTTTGTTCTGTTTTCATCCAAATATGACAAATCCCTGCTGTTCTAAGCAGTGTATTATAGATTCTCAAATTTAATTAGCAAACACACAGCAGACACCTGGAAAAAAAAGATAGACGAATAATCTTTTGCAGTAGCCAACTATTTCTCAGTTCAGAGCATTTAAAAAAAAAAAAAAGACTCCCCAACTAATCCACTAGTCCTCATGGCCATTGTGTATCGACCAAATGGAGCACTGTCCCAGCACTATAGTCTCAGACTCCTCAAGCCTTCAAACTTCCAAAGCTGGGGATCCTGCTTTCAATGCAATCGCCCAAAACCTAAGTAGAAATCAGTCATGATAGTTATATTACTTCAAGCTAGTTGTCATGATGATGGCCCCAAACAGCATTGCTTAAGTCAGCAGTTCTCAAAGAGCTTCAGCATTGCTTTGGAACTTGTTAGAAATGCAAATGCTTACATCCCACCCCAAAACTACTAAATCAGAAACTCTGAGTTTTGACAAACCTCCAGGTGATTCTAATGTAGGCTTAAATGTGGGAACTACTGATGTACATTTAGAGGTTGATAATAAATGGCTATTTAATATGAAAGACAATTGGCTTTGAAAACAGTTTCAGAAGAAAAGTTTTAAAAATAGCAATGAGCAAATTGAGGACTATATTAGAGATTTCAGTCCAGAGTACAAATGGTAAAGAGAGGTCATCAGAGGATAAAGCGAAGAAAGAAATGAGATAGCAATGGAGGTGACTCAAGAGTGTTTGGAAAAACTTTACAGCTTCCTATAAAACAAGACAAATAAAACACTTATAATATTTACTATGAATCAAATACTTTCAAAATCCCCCTTATTGGTGGATATAGATACTGCCAGATTTTTCAAGTGAGAAAATTAGAGCTCATGAGGCTAAGCCACTTGCCAAAGACAACAAACAGAAGCCTAAGTTGTCAAAGCAGCATTAGAACTCAAAACAGTGAGCATGAAACAAAACATGAAACTCAAAACAGTGAGCATGAAACATTATACTCCTTCAAAAAGAGGGACATCAATGGGTACAATAATCATTAGGCAGAAAGAATTAAATGTTTTGCCTAGCTATTTTTATTGATTATTTATTGTTTTTAATCCTCTAAGTCAGTGCTTTCCAAGAGAAATATAATGTGAATTGCATATGTAATTGTACATTTCTCTATTAGCCACATTAAATACATAAAAATAAATAAGTGACATTTTAAAAATGTATTTTAGCTAATTGTAGTGGTGCACTCCTGTAATCCCAGCTACTGGGAGGGTGAAAAGGGAAGATCACTTGAGGCCAAGAGTTCAAGACCAGCATGGGCAACATAGCCAGACCCCATCTCAAAAAAAAGTATTTTATTTAACATACTATATAGAAAATATTATCATTTCAATATGCAATCAATATAAAAAGTATTCATAATATATTTTATTCTTTTTTATACATTGTGTCTTGGAATCAGTGTGCATTTAACACATAACACATCTCAATTTGAACTAGCCACCTAAGTTAGTGATTACCATATTATACATTTCAGCTTTTTGTGTTTTTTGAACATCAGGATCTATACAACATGGAGTTATGTTCTAAGATGAACTGATAATAAGACCATGGTTTTTGTTCTTATGGCTCCTTTACTATTCTTGGAAATAAAATAACCTGCCATGTTTTTTAAGCACTTTCCCCACCCACCAAAAAAATAATAATAATAACAAACTACTCTTTAGTGATTTCTTTTCTGAAGGTTTTTCTTTTTCCAGCAAAAGAGACTACTCCTCCGTAAATAATGATGTTCTTATTAAGAAACAATTGGGGAAAAAACAACAAACTAAAACAAGAAAATAAAATAATAAAAAAAAATGCCCAAAAGGTGAAATGTTGCAGGTTTAAGAAAAACATACAGAAAGATTATCCTAGAATTGATACTCAGTTAATGAATTGTGAAGACTTCCTTAGTAGAGAGAATTGAAGAAGTGATGGTATTAAAAGACTTCCTAGAGTCCTGACCAAAGAGTTTCTAGTAGTGGTTAATTGCCAAGCTCCAGAGGAGAGTGAAGCAGGCAGCTCAAATGGCTGCTAGAAAGATGAGCGGTTGGCTTCTTGCCTTTTAGAAAAAATGTGAAGTTGGCCAAAAAAAAAAAAAAAAAAGCTATCTTGAAAAAAAAAAATGAGTTTTCCCTTGGAATTTTGTGGTGTAGAGCAACACTCTGTCAGATATAAAGGTCAGAACTTTCATCTCTGATAATAGGGTCAGGACCGAGACCTGCATCAAGAGACTACTGACTCTCTCCATCAACCTGTTAGTGGTTTTTGTGGTCTGATATCCAACCCAAGCCCCATTCCCAGATGGATCTGCACATTTCTGTAAGAAGTTAGCCTCAAGTCATTAATTAAATCATACAGTGGAGATTTATTGAGTGTCTAATGGGAGTTAGGCACTGCTAGGTCATGAGGGGTCACAACTGAATTTAGATATGTAAAAAGTCTGAGAGAAAGACAATGGTAACTGTCTCTTCTGACCCTTAAGGGCATAATGGCATCCTCAGAGGTCTCAGGAAGGAAGTGAAGTAGGAGGAGAGCCTTGAAGCATAAACGGAAGCATAAAATGTTGGTGGAGTTGGGCAATCCTGGCATAGGAGGAAGCTTCTTGCCTGAATTCCCAACCAACATCACTTATCAATAGGATAACTATGCCTCATGGTTTGCCTAGGAAAATCCAAGTTTGCCTGTATCTTAAAGAAATTATCAACTATATCTTTTATTCTCAAGGTGCTGTTCTCTAGGCTCCTTTGAGTAGTAAACTTTATAGTCACTCTATTTATCAAATATCAGAGGCCTTGTTGAATGATAAACTCATTTTTGTAAAACTGTAAATGAGGACATAATCATCAACTTCTTCCTGATGTCACCTGATCAAATGCACATACAAAGGAGATTTTTAGATGTTCATATACATGGCAGATGAAGTAACCTGGAAGTGGCTATGTGCGTATGTGTGTGCATTTACATGTCATGTGTACATGTGTACATATATTATGTCATGTGGCATTAAGTATAATTTTTTAAAAGAATAAAAAATAGAATAGAGAGTGACAGTTGGCAAATAAGTGCTATTTTATAGATGGGGGTCAGAAAGTCTTTCTTAAAAAGAACAATTTAACAACAAAAACAAAAAACCCCAGAAGGTATAAGTAATCAAGCCAGAAGGATCTATAGTGGGGAAGTGCCCCAGACAGGGAAAACAGCAAGTACAAAGACTCCAAGATGAGAGAAATCTTGGCATGTATGATGAATAGCAAGGTGGCCAGAGTGGCTGGAGATGAGAAAATGAGTGGAAGAATGATCACTGATGAAGCCAGAGGGATAGTAAGCAACCAAGTCATGGTGGGCTTTATATGTCATGGAGAGTAAATTTGGGTTTAGTTCTGAAAACTCTAGGAATGCACAGGAAGAATTTTGAGCAGTAGACTGATAGGATGTGGCTTGGATTTTAGAGGAATTATTCTAGCTGCTATATGGAAAATGGACTGAAAGTGGAAGGGGAATGGGGATAGTTAGAAGGCCTGAGTATTTTCATGACTGTTTATTCACTTGTTACTGCAGCATAGAAGCATATTTCATTATATTCTTTAATGGCTTTACTTGATTTCAATATTCTCTTCATTTAGAAGAGTGTTTTCTCATTTTAGCACAATTTATTTCATCTCTTCAGGGACAAAGATTGACAATAGGACTTTCCCTTTTCATACTCTAGGGTCATTGAGCCTGAACATAAGCCCTACCTTCTCCTCATGCTAAAGAATTAAAAGGCATTAGATTGTTAATTTCAAAAAGTAAAATGGATCATTGTCTCTTATAAAGTCCCTTCATTCTTCTCTGAAATTATCCTCTCTTCTTCAAACATTTTCCCTTGAGATTCCAGTACCCCTCACTTTCTGCATATTTCTGCATCCAGACAACATATATGTACTTATTCTCCATAGACTACCCACATTCTGGATCTATCCCTTTCTTCACTTTCCCAATGCAGTGTTATCTCCTCTGTGGCCTGTCGAGAATACTGAATGGTTTGTGACAGCATCCTACTTGTAAGCTAATGAGTTAGACTGCTGCAGTTTCATGGATGCTGGTAGAAAATATGAAACACTTGTTCAGAGAAAAAAGCCTTCATTACTCACAGCATAGCAAGCAGCATGAGTTTACTGGTTACATTCGTTCCTTTTGGCACTTAAGTCACATGGAAATGATGTATAGAAATCTAGATGGATGCTCCACACAGTGGGTTTTTGTTAAGGAATCTCAAGCTTAGGAAAAAGTATTTTATAATGGGCTGCAAGAAACCTACCTAAACTTTGCTTTGGTGAAAGACATTGATTTATTATACTAGGCAGAAAACAATTTCTTGCTCTGGAAAGAGACACCATTTCTATCTTCCAAGGTAGTTTGCAATTGAAAAAAATCTTTGAAAAGAACAAAGGGCAGTCAGTGACTTTACTGTCAAGACATGCAGAAACATAAGAGACTCATAGACAATTATTTCCCAATATGGTCTCCTGAAGAGCCCAGCTAGATGAATGTGGTTAATATGATAGCCAACGCTATGATGATAATAGATGATTGATATTTATTAGCTAATGCCAGGGGTACCTACATTTTAACAACTGATTCCTAGACCTCTATCAGAAAAGATTACAGTGAAATTGATCTCAAGTTCTGGGAATTCTAACCCTATTAACAGATTACCTAGTAATAATGATGTAGACAAAGTGGCTTTACTCAACATACTTTTATTCCAAATAAGTAAAGGGTGACCATGTCAGTTAAAAACTACCAATAAATTTCTGTTAGAAAGCTCCTTATATGAAAATATCCCATTGATATCCAGGAAGCAAAGTAGCTTTCCTAGTGTTACTCATTTTACATGAATAATTATGAATTATTGAGACAATTAACTGGTGTGTAATTAAAGAACAGGTTTTCCATAATTGTAAATATGTATGTGCATGTTTTTGTTGAAAATAATGTGTCAATATATATTTATTTGCAAATGTGTAAGTGCTGGCTCTGGCTGCTTACCTGCTGCAGTATGATTTATTTTAACAATGTTTACAAATTATTCATGCATAATAAAAATATTTTTTCTAGTTTATCAGTAAACACCTCATTTCCAAATAGTGGTAGTTTTAAAGAAAATAAAATCTAAGGGTAAAGAATTTTATGCTCTTTAAAAAAACTTACTGACATAAAGGATACTATTTACAAGCAAGTTGATGTAAGTTCAGAGATATCATCATGATAGTGTAATCTTACACAAGCAGTACAGTTCAGCAACTAATTATCAAAGAAATTGAAAAGAATCTTCTAGGACTCCACTTACGGAGACTGGATAATATTAACATATTCTCTAAATATTGACTTACCAAAGAAAGCAGAATTTGAAAATAGTCTCTTATTTAATGCGTCATCTCCCCAAAATTAGTGTTAGTTAATTAATATGTTTTCTTATTTCCCTTATACTTCTATCATATTACATAAACTCTTTAAAGAGCCTGAATAGCCAAGGCAATCCTAAGCAAAACGACCAAAGCTGGAGATATTATGTTACCTGTCTTCAAACTATACTACCAGGCTGTAGTAACCAAAACAGCATGGTACTGGTACAAAAACAGAGACACAGACCAACAGAACAGATTAGAGAACCCACAAATAAAGACACACACAACCATTTGCTCTTTGACAAAACCAACAATAACAAGCAATAGGAAAAGGACTCGTTATTCAATAAATAGTGCTGAGATAAAAGGCTAGCAATATGCAAAAGAGTAAAATTGGATGCCTTTCTTGCACTATATGCAAAAATCAACTCAAGATGGATTAAAGACTTAAATGTAAAACCTAAAATTATAAAAACCCTGGAAGAAAACTTAAGAACTACCATTCTGGACATAAGACCTAGAAAAAAATGCACAATGAAGATGCCAAAAGCAATTGGAACAAAAGCAAAAGTTGACAAATAGGACCTAATCAAACTAAAGAACTTCTGTACAGCAAAACAAACTGTCAACAGAGTAAACAGATAACCTGCAGAATGGGAGAAAATATTTACAAACTATGCATTTGACAGTGGTCTAATATCCAGAATGTGTAAGGAACTTAAACAAATTTATAAGCAAAGAACACGCAACCCCATTAAAAATTGGGCACAGGGCATAAACAAACACTTCTCAAAAGAAGACATACATGCTGCCAACAAGCATATAAAAACTGCTCAATATCACTGATTATTAGAGAGATGCAAATCAAAACCACAATGAGATACCATCTCACACCAGTCAGAATGGCTACTATGAAAATATCAAAAAATATCAGATGCTGGCAAGGTTGCAGAGAAAAAGGAATGCTTACACACTGTTGGTGGGAGTGTAAATTCAGTTCAGCCATTGCAAAAAGCAGTGTGTCAATTCCTCAAAGATCCTGAAGCAGAAATACCAGTCCATTTAGCAATCCCATTACTGGGTATATACCCAAAGGGACATAAATTATTCTACCATAAAGACATATGCATGCATACGTTCACTGAAGCACTATTCACAGTAGCAAAAACATGGAATCAACCTAAATTCCCATCAATAGTAGGCTAGATACAGAAAATATGGTACATATGGTACATATACACCATGGAATGCTATGAAGCCATAAAAAAAGAATGAGATCGTGTCCTTTCTAGGGACATGGTTGGAGGTGGAGGCCACTCTCCTAAGCAAACTAACGCAGGAACAGAAAACCAAATACTGCATGTTCTCACTGATAAGTGGGAACTAAACAATGAGAAGGCATGGACACAAAGTTGGAAACAACAGAAACTGGAGTCTACTTAGGGAGGTGGGTGGGAGGAAGGCAAGGATCAGAAAAGGTACTTAGTAAATACTATACTTATTGCCTGAGTTAAAAAATAATCTATACACCAAAGCCCTGCGAACACACAGTCACATAGTTTACCTATATAAGAAAACTGCACATGTACCCCCGAACCTAAAATAAAGTTGTTTTTTTGTTTTCTTGAGATGGAGTTTTGCTCTTGTTGCCCAGGCTGGAGTGCAATGGCACGATCTCGGCTCACTGCAAGCTCTGCCTCCCCAGTTCAAGTGATTCTCCTGTCTCAGCCTCCTGAGTAGCTGGGATTACAGGCACCTGCCACTATGCCTGGCTAATTTTTGGTATTTTTAATAGAGACAGGGTTTCACCATGTTGACCAGGGTGGTCTCAAACTCCTGACCTCAGGTAATCTACCTGCCTCGGCCTCCCAAAGTGCTGGGATTACAGGCATGACCCACTGTGCCTGGCCTAAAATAAAAGTTAAAAAAAAAAAAACTAATATACACATTGAGACACTAAGGGCAAAGAAAAAATTTAAATATTGATATGGTTTGGCTCTATGTCCTCACCCAAATCTCATCTTGTAGCTCTCATAATTCCCACATGTTGTGGGACAGACCCAGTGGTAGATTATTGAATTATGGGGGCAGGTTGTTCCTGTGCTGTTCTCGTGATAGCAAATAAATCTCATGAGATGTGACAGTATTATAAGGGGGAGTATCCAGCACAAGCTCTCTTTGCCTGCCACCATCCACATAAAATGTGATTTGCTCCTCCTTGCCTTCCACCATGATTGTGAGGTCTCCTCAACCACATGGAACTATGAATCCAATTAAAACTCTTTTGTAAATTGCCCAGTCTCTGGTATGTCTTTATCAGCAGTGTGAAACAGACCAATATAGTAAATTGGTACCAATAGAGTGGGGCATTGCTGAAAAGATACCCAAAAATGTGGAAGCAACTTTAGAACTGGGTAACAGGCAGAGGTTGGAAGAGTTTGGAAGGCTCAGAAGAAGACAGACAGATGTGGGAAAGTTTTGAATTTCCTAGAAACTTGTTGAATGGCTTTGACAAAATTGCTGATAGTGATATGAACAATAAGGTCCAGTCTGAGGTGGTCTCAGATGGAGAGGAACTTGTTAACTGGAGTAAAGGTGACTCTTGTTATGTTTTAGTAAATAAACAGGTGGCATTTTGCCCCTGCCCCAGATATTTGTGGAACTTTCAACTTGAGAGAGATTATTTAGGGTACCTGGCGGAAGAAATTTCTAAGCAGCAGAGAACTCAAGAGCTTACTTGGGGGCTGTTAAAGGCATTCAGTTTCAAAAGGGAAACATAGCATAAAAGTTTGTAAAATTTGCAGCCTGACAATGCGATAGCAAAGAAAATCCCATTTTCTGACGAGAAATTCAAGCTGGCTGCAGAAATTTGCATGAGTAACAAGGAGACGAATGTTAATCCCCAAGACAATGGGGAAAATGTCTCCAGGGCATGGCAGAGGTCTTCAAGGCAGCCTCTCCAATCACAGGCCCAGAGGCCTAGGAGGAAAAAATGGTTTTGTGGGCTGGGCCCGGGGTCCCCATGCTGTGTTCATCCTAGGCACTTGGTGCCCTGTGTCCCAGCTGCTCCACCTGTGACTAAAAGGGGCCAATGTACAGGTTAGGCTGTTGCTTCAGAGGGTGGAAGCCCTAAGCCTTGGCAGCTGCCACATGATGTTGAGCCTGTGGGTGCACAGAAGTCAAGGATTGAGGTTTGGGAACCTCCACCTAGATTTAAGAAGATGTATGGAAATGCCTGGATGCCAATGCAGAAGTTTGATACAGGGGCGGGGCCCTCATGCAAAATCCCTAGAAGGGAAATGTGGGCTTGGAGCCCCCACACAGGGTCCTTACTGGGGCAACACCTAGTGGAGCTGTGAGGAGGCCCACTGTCCTCCAGACCCCAGAATCATAGATCCACCAACAGCTTGCACTGTGTGCCTGGAAAAGCTGCAGACACTCAATGCCAGGCCATGAAAGCAGCCAGGATGGAGGCTGAATCCTGCAAAACCACAAGAGCGGAGCTGCCCAAGACCATGGGAACCCACCTCTTGCATCAGCGTGACCCGGATACGAGACATGGAGTCAAAGGAGATCATTTGGAACTTTAAGATTTGACTGCCCGGCTTGATTCTGGAATTGCATGGTGTCTGTACTCCCTTCATTTTGGCCAATTTCTCATATTTGGAATGACTATATTTACCCAATGCATGTACTCACATTGTATCTAAGAAGTAACTAACTTGCATTTGATTTTATGGGCTCATAGGCAGAAGGGACTTGCATTGTTTCAGATGAAACCATGGACTTGGACTTTTGGGTTAATGCTGAAGTTAGTTGAGACTTTGGGGGGGCTGTTGGGAAGGCATGATTGGTTTTGAAATGTGAAGATATGAGGTTTGGGAGGGGCCAGGGGCAGAATGATATGGTTTGCTTCTGTGTCCCCACCCAAATCTCATCTTGTAGCTCCCATAATTCCTACCTGCTGGGGGATGGACCTGGTGGGAGAGGATTGAATTATGGTTATGGGGGTGGGTCTTTCCATTGCTGTTCTCAAATAAGTCTCAAGAGATCTAATGGAATTATAAGGTGGAGTTTCCCTGCACAAGCTCTCTTTGCCTGCCAACATCCACGTAAGATGTGACTTGCTCCTCCTTCTCTTCTACCATGAGTGTGAGGCCTCCCCAGCCATGTGGAACTGTGAGTCCAATTAAACCTCTTTCTTCTATAAATTGCCCAGTCTCAGGTATGTCTTTATCAGCAGCATGGAAACACACTAATTCAAATATCATATTATATCTTTTACCGCACACACTTGTGAAGTGTTACATGTGGTGAATAAATATTTTATGCATTATTTTATTTAATCTTTCAAGCAAACTTGGGCCTGAAAATTGAAGTTTGTTTCTCTAAGTAACACAGCTAGTTTGTTTTAGAGCTTAGACACAAATCTTTGCTTGTCTAGATGACTGAGCTTAATCAAGTAAACTTTCCTCTAACTTACAAAGTAAGAAAAGAGGGCAAGACTTATATTGTAGTAAATGTTATGGCATTTGTTTGCTAATACCTTATTTTCAAATTTCTGGCTTTCTCTTACTTTACTGACAGAAAAAAAGTGTTGGCATGCATTTGCATTAAGATATAAAAGATAAGAGATAAAAGTTTCTTTTCCTTTTTTCCTTCATTGGAATTCAGAGCAAAGCATGGCACTTCAAATTAAGGACTACCATCTTTTATTGAGATTATTTGGATACCCTGCATCCAGTTCTCAAAATACATCATTTAAATACAATTAAGACAACATTAGCAGAGATTAGAAATAGCTATCTACATTGAGACAGTTTCTGTGTAGAAATGCCCTTACATCTAATTCCATGTCAATAAAGATAGATAAATATATAATTGAGTACTGTTGCACATGCAAATCCAAAAAGCTCACATGGATCTTTAATGGTTGGCAGAGTTGGAGGACTTGTATTTTCACTGTAAAGGGGTAGAAGTCATTAGCTCCATGCCCAAAAGAACCTGGACAACAAAACAAAACCATACAGATTTTGTCATCCTAAAGTCATGTGAAGATAACAATATCAATAGATAAATGTCGAAGGAGGTCAATATAAAAGCTCACTCCTCCTTTAACACAGGATTGGAAATGAACAATAAAATTATTCCAGGCAGAGAGAAAATTAAAGTCTCTGTTAGGCAAAACCCAGAGGTTCTTTCAATTGGGACTTCTTAATTATCACGTCAGTTGAATTGCAAGAATTCAGGCATGTGATAGGAAATCCTCTTTCTTGGTTATTTCTTGAGTACAAAAAGAGATAATACACAATATTTTTAGAAGACAAAGCTCAAAAATAATTTTTCTCCATGGTAAGAGAAAGGAAAGAGAGACACTGAAATAGAGTGTGCTTCTATCATTAACACATTAAACTAATTGAATTAAAAAGAGTTGATGCTCACTATGAGTCTGTGGTAGGGGAAGGGGTAGCATTCAAAGATGTGGGGTGTGATAATCATACTCCTCATTTCACAATATGTTATCATTATCAGTCCATACAGTCCCTCTACTGTTTTATTTTATTTCAGCTTCCCACCCTGTTTGTTTGCAAATCCATATTCCCGTTTCCCTCTACAGCTATAAGAACCCATCTGGTAGCTTGATAATTACTTAAATATGCATATGTCTTCATCAAATAAGTGCACTGTTTTGTTTTAAATGGTATTATGCTATAAATTGCATTCTGCTTCTTCTTTCAATCCACACTAGACATCTAGTCATGTTACCATATACACATTTAGAGTGTCCATGTGTTGACTGTAGCTGCTACAGAGAACACTACAGTATGCAGTGGCTGCATTTTATTTATCCTTCCCTGAAAGTATACCTAGTTTGCTTCCAGCTCTCTACTACCCAGAACATAACAAGAATAATTGTCCTTGTTTATGTTTCTTACAATCTGTTTCTGAACTAATTCGTTTATATATCCAGGAGTGCTACCTATAGTGACACTGAAGATACACATTCTTAATTCTGTTAAATACTGCCAGATTTATTTTTTTAAAAAATTTTCAAAAAACATTAGACTTGTACCAGCACTTAGTGCCATAATTTTGGCATGATAATTTTTACCCCAAAACTTATTGTCAACAATTGTTATTATTGTTTTTCTAATTTTTGTGATTCAGATGACTATGCATGTTATTTCAGTTTGCATTTTTCAAATTTGCTACTGAGTTTTAGCATCTCCATATACTTGTTATATATGTGAGTTTCCCAATCTGTGAATTGCCTATTAAAATCTTCTTATCTTTGAGCCATTTTTTAATTGGGTATTCTGCCATATATTCCTTGGTTTTGAAATATTTCACTTTACAGTAAATATATAAATCCCTTTTTGGTTTTAAGAATTGTGAATATCTTTTCCTAAATAGTCATCTATTATCTATCAGTTTTGTTCATGTAATCTCATTGACCTCAGAGCTTTTATCTTAATATCAACAAATCAATCAAGTTTTTTGACATATGATCTATGCTTTTTGGACCTTTTAAAAAAATCTACCCACTTTGAAGTGACAAAAATATTCTCATAAATGTTGTTTTATTAGCCTTATACTTTTGTTTTTTTACATTTACAGTTTTTACATATGGTATAAGCTAAGTATCTTGCTTTGAATTTGTTTATATTTGAGACAGCTTCCCAACCCTACCTCATTTTTTTGTTGTACTGGTTTTACCACCAATCGATTTTCTATATTTATGTAGTTCTTTTTCTGATATCACTATTCTGTTCTACTGCTCTATTTTTCTATTCCTGAACCAGTTCCATTTGTGTTATTATCATAAATTTTAAGTAGATTTTAAAAATATGGTTGGGCAAGTTCTTACTTGGCTTTTCTTTTTTAAAATTGACTTGCCTATTTGTTATTCATTATTCTTGCACATAAATTTTAGAATATGCTTGTCCAAAATTATTTAGTTCTGAAATCATCTAGTTGGAATTTTTATTCTAATTGCTTAATAGTTTTGGGAGAGATTGAAAATCTTTGTACTCGAGTGAATTCAACAGTGATTAGGCCAGGCGCAGTGGCTCACACCTGTAATCCCAGCACTTTGGGAGGCTGAGGTGGGTGGATCACTTGAGGTCAGGAGGTTGAGACCAGCCTGACCAACATGGTGAAACCCATCAGTACTGAAAATACAAAAAAAAAAAAAAATAGCCAGATGTGGTGGTTCATGTCTGTAATCCCAGCTACTTGGGAGGCTGACGCAGGAGAATTGCTTCAACCCAGGAGGCAGAGGTTGCAGTGAGCTGAGATTGCACCATTGCACTCCAGCCTGGGCAACAAGAGTGAAACTGCATCTCAAGACAAACAACAACAAAAACAATGATAGTGGTATATCTCTCCAATTATTGTGATTTTATGTTCTTTAATAAAGTTTTTCAAAATTATTATAAATTCTCTCTTGCTTTTACTATGTTTACTATTAATTTACCGCTTGCATAGAGGAATACTATAACCAAACCACATTAAAGTCCTACATTAGAATGAACCATCTGTTTCCTCTAAGACACATTAATACCTATGTTGGCCTATGTATTAGTCAGTTTTCATGCTCTTGATAAAGACATACTCTAGACTGAGTAATTTACAAAGAAAGAGATTTAATGGACTCACAGTTCCAAGTGGCTGGGGAAGCTTCACAATTATGGCAGAAGGCCATGAGAACAGTATGGGGGAAACTGTCCCATGATTCAGTTATCTCCCACTGGGTCCCTCCCACAACACATAGGAATTATGGAAGCCACAATTCAAAATCAGGTTTGGGTGGGGACACAGCTAAACCATAACAGCCTATAATACATAATTTTCAGAAAACATTTTAATATATTTGTATTATAATACTTAATATATTTGCTTTATATTCATGAGGGAAGTATTAAAGTGATAAAATTATTTAGAAAAGTAAAGTAATGTTTTGGAAAAAAGGTTCTGCAAGGGAATCTAGGCTTTAGAAATTGATCTCCAAATTGAAAAAATAAATAAATAAATAAAATTAAAGAAAAATCTACATTACAAAAGTTATCTTACAGTTAGTCAATTTATGGTGGAAAATTAACTATTTTCTTCAGATATTTATTATATTTGCAAAGGTTATTCTATATCTTAGACATAGGCACTATGAAAGTCAGGAATACTGGTGGATTTTTAGGAAGTCAATCAGTAACTCATAGAAAAGTCTCAAAGCTAATTTATTTGGGAGACCAGAAGTTTACAGGGTTACCATGTATTTTTTGTTTATCTCAGTTTTAAAGGTGCCATATTCACTCTATTATTGTGGTTTGTGATGTGCACACTATCTTATAGAGGCAAAACAAGGTGTCAGATTTGGTTCCATATTGAATGCCACAAAGAGTACAGATTGTTTTAAACAAGTCATTCTTGATTAAAGATTTTTCTTAAATCTGACAGCTTTTTAAAAAATTTCTAAAGTAGCAACAGTTTTACTTTTTCTTATAAGATGATACATTTTTCAGAAGTCTTCTTACTGTGAAATAAATTACTTCTTTTAAGCTAGGTGGACCTCTTCACCTAAATTGACCTTCCCACACCCCACAACAACATTCTTAGAAATCTTGCAGACTTTCAAGTTAACTGTCACTCTCGGGAGGACAATAAAACCATGCTCTTAGGATATAAACTATTTATTAATTTGTTCAACAAATATTTACTGAATGCCTACCAAGTGTTTGGTACTGTTTTAGGCAGGGAGAGTCAGCTGTTATCAAGTAAAAACAAATCAGCCTCTTTTGCTCTCTTAATAACTTCTTTAGACTTCAAATCAGATTGAACTGACATCTGAGAAGAGAGTGAGAAATTATTCTCAGAGAAAACACAAGTCTTAACTTTTGAAATAAGCAAACAGTGTTTATGTTATCCTGTATCACCAACCACTCTACCTCTCTAGGTCATTCCACTCCAAGAAGCTCTCTCACTGATAGTTTCACTTCTGTAGTGAAATTCACTTTCTCTATCCATAGGCCTAATCAATCTGTGCCTCAGGCTTTCTATTCCATTTCCATCCCTTCTCTGCTGCTGGAATATAATAACTAAATAAAATAAATAAATAAATAAATAAATAATTTTTTCTCACATTAATGGGATCAATGTACTGTACCTGAGCATAGATGACCAAAGTCTATTAGTCCAGGCACAATTATTGATACAGAAACTTACCTGACCCTAACCCCCAAAGGCAAATAGAGTATTCTACTTAGACTGACAATGTTCTATTATGTTTCTAAATGTCTAAATGCAGAGAAAATCCAAAGGTTTTAATTATTTTCCCTGTTTATATATGAACATGTTAGGTAGATAGATATATATGTGTGTGTGTGTGTGTGTGTGTGTATGTATATATTCCTATCTATATCTATGTTATATACCCATCTTATAGATTATATAGATATAGATATAATCTAAAAGATCATATAAAATATATTATTGCAGACTTATAGATTATCATATAATCTATAAGATTATATAATATAATATGTATTTATTATATCTATATAATCTATAAGATAGGTAGATTATATATATATATACATGGATAGATAGACATAATCTCTCTATAGATAGCTTATATACATATAGCTGGAAATTCTTAGAGGTCTTCTAATTTTTCTCTCCTTTGTCAGGATGCAAATTTATACTACTATTTAATTAAGTTATTTTACTCAATAGTGACATAATAACAATAATCATTCATTATTTTCTGGCTTCAAGAGATCTCCTCAACTGGGATCCAGTAACTCAACCTAATTTAAAATCTCTAATATAAATAATATATTCTATTTATTGTCCTGTTTGAGAAGCTTTGCATAATTTTTTTCTATTTTACTCTCCTAACAACCTAATCAAGTAGATAACATCATCATCTTAAAGCAGGAGCAGGGAAGATTAAATAGTTTGAGTATTTTGCCTAAATTAATGCAGCTAGTGTGTGTTTTGCCAAAACTGGAAACAAAGTTTCTGATTTCAAAAATCATGATTTGTAATAAGATGCTGGAAAATCTCTTGGCCTGTAAACTTTAGAATTTAGGTACTGTGTTAATAGCCAGATCACAATTCTTGACAAATAGTTTGCCATAATTGAACTCACTAAACATTTAGATGAAAAAATTAATATGTAAAAGGTAAAGTTTACATCTTCCAAAATTAAAGACCAACGTATTATATAGTCTGTTTTGTTCTCAATAAATTATGGAATTGGGTTATCAAATAGATAACTTAGATGAAAAGCAAGAAAATGTAGGGTACAATTATATGAATCAGTTATGACCAGGCCACAGATCTAGTAGCACATTTGTACCTAGTCTTAAAAAACAAACAAACAAACAAAACAAAAAAACTTTCATCTGTTTCAAATGGCAAGGGGCAAAACACACTTTTAAACAAAAGATCTCATTTTGCTTAAAGCAAATGATCATTTCCCCCAAACCCTTCTCTCAGAAGGAAAATAGGGTGGATCTCTAGTGGAAGGCATCCCCCCAATATTTTCATGCAACAGTTACCACCCTCAAATGGAGAGAAAGGAATGTAGGAGCTCATCTCAGCAAATGTGATTCCAATACGATACTAAGTCAGCTTCTTCTAGTCACCATACCTGACCATGGATTCCAGCAGTAACTGCAGTGGGCATGGCTGCAAAGTGAAGACTTCTGTATAGAGCCTCTCAGAAAAGGAGCCTTGAGATATCCCATTTCTTATAAGGCTGAGTACAAATGTGGCCCCATCAGTCACTCTGGTGAAACCTGCTATTTAGAGAGTTTGTCCAAATGGCCCCAACCAATCACTCAATTATGCTGATTCAAAATTCAGACCAACATTTATATCAACATAATAAAACTCTTTACAGATGGTGGGGGCCATTAGATGCTTCTACGAATTTAGTCAATAATGTGAAAATCAATTCTAGAAAGTCACAAAATAGGATGAATTACATCGAGAAAAACAGAACAATGTGTAACTGAAAGCTACATAAAGGCTAATCAGTCCTTTTAATTTATATTGACCAAACTGTAAATTTCTGTTACTCTTTTCCCCTTTACTTTGAAATATATGAAAGGACATAAGTATACATAGATAGATAGATAGATAGATAGGTAGATAGATAGATAGATAGATAGATGATAGATAGATAGATAGATATTTGTCATATATATATAAAATAACATCGATACTTAAAATTAACCAACTTAAGAGCAAAAATCTGCTAACAACACTAAATCAGTTATACTCTTAGCTCACAGTGAAGGGAGTGGAACCTATGTCATCAAAGTCATTTGAGCCAATTGATGAGTCATTTAAGGGTGAACCACATTGTCAGTATGGATAGACCATTAATGACTCTTTAAGCCTTTATCAGAATTTTGGCTTTTGCAGAAGTGCATTCACATTTTGGATAGCCATTTAGTACTTGCTATAATAGTTATATTCAAGAAAAATCAAATGCTCTTGATTTTAAAATACTTTATCAGACTAGAGATTTGCCTTCACCAAAAGGCAGAAAATATGAATGATTATTTTTTCAAAAAATATTTACTGAGTGCTTACTTATTTAGGCATTGGAGATACAACAGTACACAAAATAGATGAAGACTTTTCTTTGATAAAGCATACGTTCTACTGTTTGTGTGTTGGGGAGAGGGCTGACATGGTTTGGCGCTGTGTCCCTATCTAAATCTCATTTCAAATTGTAATCCCCACATGTCAAGGGAGGGACCTGGTGGGAGGTGATTGGATCATGGGGGCCATTTCACCCATGCTGTTCTTGTGATAGTGAGTTATCACAAGATCTGATGGTTTTAAAGTATGATACTTCTCACTTCTCTCTCTCCTGCCACCATGTAAGAAACACCTTGCTTCCCCTTCACTATCCACCATGATTGTAAGTTTCCTGAGGCATCCCCAGCCATGTGTACAGTGAGTCAATTAAACCTCTTTGCTTTATAAATTACCCAGTCTCAGGTAGTATCTTTAAGGCAGTGTGTGAATGAACTAATACAAGGGCTCAGTTTACAAAATAATTAAACCAATAAATAAGCAAAATCACATGAGATTATATAAATAAAATGCTGTAAGATGGTGTGCTAGGGAGTGAATAAGGCTACATTAGAGATGGAGAGAAAACAATAACTTCTGCAAAAATTGATTGGCCAGATGAGTCATCCATGGGAAGATCTGGCAGCAGATCTGGAGCAAAGCATTCCAGGCAGAGAAGAAAGCCAGAGAAGAACCTGATGCAGGAAGGGAGCTTGGCATGATGAAGTCAACAAATGAAAGCCAGGGTATCTGGAGCAATAAGCTGCGGCAATCAGCTGAAACTGGGCATTGTGGGGGTAGGCAATGGCAATGTTGTAAGAGGAAATAAGAAACAATTACTGAAGTCTTTCAAGTGCACTCAGGAGCAAGCCACTGAGGTCTGAGTGCTTTTTATCAGTTTTCCAGCTTGCACCAAGCTGGTGCTGCCTTTCTGTACCTCTGCTGAACTTCTAGCTGCAGTGTGTTGTTCCCTGGAAACATAGCTTTCATTATCACTACACTGTAAGTAGGTGATAATGTCATTATGTCAGCCTTTATGAAAGAAATTACCACCAAAAGGCACAGAGTGCAGGGTCTGGGAAATTCCTCCTTCAACCAGCCCAGTAGGAATGAGGAATGCTTTTCTGCTGACTGTTAAGCTCAGAAAAGACTCAAACCCCAGGTCTTTAACCCCTCTCCATTCTGATTTAGTCTCAGGAATAGTCTTAAAGAATCTGGTCCTTCTCATTGGCAAACCAGGACACAAATCTCTGTTCAGAAACTAATGATTACAGAACTCACATTCAAGGTGTAAGTAATCTTCCATTTGATCTGCATCAACTCAAATAGTTCTTTGGTAACATTTGGGGAAGGGGTAGAACCTAATTCTGAGTGCAGACAACAACATGTTATAAAAAAATGTCTTCCAAAATGGGTTTGTCTCCTTCCCAGATTTGCAATACAGAGGCAAAGGCAGAGATAGAGGTAGAGACAAACTTTTACTTCGTGATTTTCCCTCAATCAGTGCCTCATACATATAGCACAAGACAGCCTTCAAACAGCACACATGGTAGGGTAAAACTCCACAAATATATTCTTTATAGTCACAGATATCTTTTACTCCCTGTTACTTGCTGTTTATGTAGAACTGAAAAATTTGAAAAGAATAATCTCTCATATTGGAAAGATCTATTTTGAGTATTTGCCACCAGAAATCAGCTTTCCCCCTTTTAGTTTTTCTAATAAGGTAATCACACTGCTAGAAGCAAATAATTGTAACTCAGGCCAGAGCACAAATGTAATTCCAGAATTCAACAGAAGCACAGGAGACTTTGGGATGAATCTCTTCCACAGCACAAATGCCGGGTCTAAAATTCAAGGATCCAGAGAGGGGGTTACCCAGAGCAAAAGCTATACTTCATTACTGAAGGGATTTGGTTGAGAAAATACACAAGCTATACCCCCATTGCCATCAGTGCAATGATTGTTTTATAACTTCTTCCTCAGCGACCCCTCAACCAGATATCCACAGTTACTGAATGCATCAAAGTGGAGCTATCCATTATTTTCTAGGGTAATTGTTTTTTATCCAATGTAAAATTTTACAAATTATAAAAGGCATACAGAGTTCGAAGTTATTATTGAGTATGTCTAAAACCATTTTGAGTTATAGACATGAGTACTTATGAGTACTTTGTAATTGCTTTTTGTTAATTATGAAATTAACTTTTTTAAGAAAAGGACTAAAGGCAAAGTAACCTGGACTACATTTGACAAATACCAAATGTGTAGAACTTTTCACAGCATTTTAACATTTAGGAGAAAAGCAATTACATAGCAATTTGTAATGTTAAGGTTGGAGTCTGATGAACATTTACTTTTCGAACATTTAGAATCCACAAACTACTTTACTTTCTATTTTGAACATAACATATTTTAAAATTACTTCCCTTTGTGTTGGAAATATTGTAGGAGAAAAAGTTAAATAATACATTTGAGCTCTTTTTTTCCTATGGTAAATTCTCAATAATGTCCTTCAATGGAAATAGAAAAGTAAGTTTTATATTAGTGTACTAACTGAAAAGACACAGACAGAAGCTACATGCTTCTTAGATCTACCTGAACCTTCCAATAGAAAAAGCCAAAAATCAAAGGACCACATGTCAAATGATACTATGAAAAGGAGGAGAAACAAAAAGTGGGAAAAAATAAGCTACTAGTTAAATTTAATATTAATCATCAAAGTGAACCAAAAGATAATAACCAAAAAAGAAAAAACTACAAATATTATAAGGGTACTACCGAAAAGATAACCACTACAATCAATATACAGTCTTTCTTTAAACAAAACCACTAGATAAATAACAAATAAAGTAGAAACCCTAGGGAAAGCCTACTAATATAATATTTAGCTAAGAAGAGAAAAAAGTAAATATACACACATATGTGTATGCAAATATACACATATTATATATACATATATGATACATACATGAGATATATGTAAATATATGCAATATTAAAACAAGAAAGGGTAAACTCTAACATATGTTCTAATGATTATCTCTAGGGGATACATACACTGTATATATTATGGGATTAAGTAATTGAGTGTGCAGTTTTCAGGTTCTATCATTCACAGAGTGGTCAGGATTATTATTGTGGAAGAAAAGAGACATATACAAATTAGAAGCAAGTACGGTCTAAATGTTTGTCCCCACAAAATGCACATGTTGAAATTGAATCCCCAACGTGACAGTATTAAAAGGTGTGGCCTTTGGGAGGTGATCAAATCATGAGGGCAGCCCTCATGAATAAAATGTATGCCCTTAAAAAAGAGGCTTGAGGCAACTTCTTAGTTTTTGCCCCTTCCACCACTTGAGGACAGAGCAAGAAGATGCCGTCTTTTAAATAGAAAACCGCAGGCTCTCCCAGACACTGAATCTGCTGGCATTCTTATGACCTATCATCTCTTAAAGGCTAGCTCTTCCACCTTGGGAAGGCACAGCAAGAAGAATCCATCTATGAGGATCAGGAATGGGCTCTTACTAGACAACTAATCTGCTGGCACATTGATCTTGGACTTTCCAAACTCCAGAACTGAAGAGCAGTGAAATCTGTTGTAAATTTCCCAATCCCTTAAGTATTTTGTTATAGCAGCATGAATGAACTAAGACATTAAGAACTCTGTATTCTACATTTTAATGAAAACTATCAATATTTATTTATTATTTAGTATTTTATCTTTAAAACATAAGCATTCAAATTTATTTCCTAGGTTCACTGAAGATGCCTGTAAATAGTAATAATCTAACAGGAATGAATACCTCTAATATGTAGACTCAGTTTTTCAAATATCCTTTCCTACTAAAATAAACAAGAATTCTTTGGAGTAATGGATAATTCCATACTTAAGGCTTAAAATATGCTAGATTCACATGTTTTACTAAACAATAAGAAGTCCACCAAAGTAGAGTAGATGTGATGGTAAATACTGAGTGTCAACTTGATTGGATTGAAGGATGCCAATTATCAATCTTGGGTGTGTCTGTGCAGTTGTTGCTAAAAGAGATTAACATTTGAGTCGGTGGGCTGGGAAAGGCAGACCCACTCTTAATCTGGGTGGATACAATCTAATCAGCTATCAGAATGGCTAGAATATAAAGAAGGCAGAAAAACAGGAAAAAGCTAGACTGGTCTAGCTTTCCAGCCTACATGTTCCTCTTGTGCTGGATGCTTCCTGCCCTCCAACATCAGACTCCAGACTCCTCAGTTTTGGAACTCAGACTGGCTTCCTTGCTCCTCAGCTTGCAGGTGGCTTATTGTGGGACCCTGTGATTGTGTGAGTTAATACTACTCAATAAACTCATAAAAATAAACAAATATATGTGTGTATATATATACATACATACATATATATATCTCCTATTAGTTCTGTTCCTCTAGAGAACTCTGACTAATACAGATTTTGGTACCAAGAGTGGTTCTAGAGGAACAGAATATTAAGGACAGAGTTCTTTCATTGGTTTTGAGGTTGCTGGAGTTGGCAGCTTAGTATGATTAGACCCAAAAATGCTAAGGATTATACTTCTAATATTATGGATAATACTGATAGTCCTTGGCATGAACTGTTTAGATAGTTATGCAAAATAAATGCATTTGACACTGCCGATGCACTGTTCATGAGAGAAAAGGTGTTTAGTGCCTCTATACAAAATACTTTTGACTACATGTGGAGAACTAAGGATCATAATTAAGTTGGTTGTTCCTAAGTTCACTGGACAAAGTGATGAAAGAAAATTATGAATTCAGGGATTCTAACTCCTGGCTTCGGAAGCAGATACTGAGCCTCAAACCTGTTAAGATTACCCTGAGTGAGAGTCTTATCTCCTTTAGAGAAAGAGCTGAAATTGTGGAAAAACAGACACAAGTTCTTATCATGTAAGTGGCTGACCTGCAACAAAAGGTGCATGCACAGCTTTGCCAAGTGTCTACTGTTAAAGTGAGGGCATTGATTGGAAAAAAATGGGACCCTGTAACTTGGAATGGTGATTTGTGGGAGGACCCTGATGAAGCTGGGAACACTGAGCTTGTAAACACTGATGACACTTCTTTGCCAGAACAAACAGCTTCCCCATCCCCAGTAGTGGCAACATCCCCTCCCGGACCCATGCTGCCATCAGCCTTTCCACTTTTGTCTGAGGAGATAAACCCTGCACTGCCTGAAGCAACAGTGATGGCCTCCCCTGAGGCAGTTGCCAGGCAAGATAATGTTGATTCTCCTCAGGAGCCGCCTTCAACACCCCTGTCTGCTTCTAGACCTATAATTAAAGTCCCAGCAGGCCCCTAGAAGTGAGGTTCATAGTGTGACCCATGAGGAGGTGTGCTACACTTGAAAAGAACTGCTTGAGTTTTCTAATTTATAGAAGCAGAAATCTGGAGAACTGGCATGGAAATGGATATTAAGAGTGTGGGATAATGGTGGAAGGAACACCATTGAATCAGGCTGAATTTATTGATTTGGGCCCACGAAGTAGGGATCCTGCATTTAATGTTGCAGTTCAGGGAGTTAAAGAAGGTTCTAATAGTTCCTTGGCTAACTGAAATATGGATTAAAATATGACCCACTGTGAGAGAGCTGGAAATGTCTGATCTCTTTTGGTTTAATGTAGAGGAAGGGATCCAAAGGCATAGGGAGATTAGGATGGTGAAGTAGATTAGTCACTCATCCCAGCTAGGAGGGTCCAGAAGATACATCTTTGACCAATGCTTTGTGAAATAGATTTGTGAAGGCAGCACCTGCATCTTTGAAGAGTCCTGCAATTACTCTTCTCTGTATATCACATCTAACAGTGGAAACCGTAGTCACTCAACTACAAAATTTAAATACAATGGGAATAATTGGATCCCGAGGTAGCAGGGGCCAAGTGGCAGCACTCAACCATCAAAGACAAGGTGGGCATAGCTACCATAATGGACAGCAGAGGCAAAGCAGCAATCAGAATAGTCTGACTTGTGTAGAACTCTGGCATTGGCTAATCACAGTGTTCCTAGAAGTGAAACTGATAGGAGGTCTACTGCATTCCTACTTAATTTATATAAGCAGAAACTTTAAGGTTGAATGGACAAAAGACTAATTTGTATTATAAAAACAGAGAATCACAGCCCCTCAATCCATATCCTCATTTGCGTGTGTTCCTCCAGCCCATTTATTGAGTGACCCGGACTATCAGGAATGGACAAAAGACTAATTTGAATTGTAAAAACAGAGAATCACAGCCCCTCAATCAATTTCCAGACTTGAGCAAGTTTACAGACCCAGAACTCATTAAGTGAGGGGGAGGCTGGGTCCCCTTAAGGAAGGACCCCACTGTACTACCAACAATTTATGACGTTAATCTTTCTCCTGTCTTTCCCCAAGGAGATCCCCAGCATTCTACCAGGATAACTGCATTGAGGAAAGGGAAATGATGAGAAATTTGAGGGACTACTCGACACTGGAGCTGAGCTGATATTGATTCCAGGGGACCCAAAACATTATTGTGGGCCTCCAGTTAATGTAGGGGTTTATGGAGGACAGCAAGTAATGGAGTTTTAGCTCAGATCTAATGTCCAGTGGGTCCAGTGGGTCCCAGGACGCATCCTGTGGTCATTTCCCTAGTTCCAGAATGCATAATTGACATAGACATACTTAGCAGCTGGCAGAACCCCCACATAGGCTCTATGATTGGTAGAGTGAGGGCTATTATAGTGGGAAAGGCCAAATGGAAGTTATCAGAGCTGCCTCTACCTAGAAAAATAGTAAGTCAAATACAATATATTATCACTGGAGGGATTGCGGAGATTAGTTTCACCATCAAGGACTTGAATGATGCAAGGGTGGTATTCCCACCACATCTCCATTCAACTCTCCTATTTGGCCTGTGCAGAAGACAGATGGATCTTGGAGAATGACAGTAGGTTATCATAAGCTTAACCAAGTGGTGACTCCAATTATAGCCCCTACACCAGATGTGATTTCATTGCTTGAGCAAATTAACACAGCTCCTAGTACCTGGTATGCAGCCATTGACTTGGCAAATGTCTTTTTCTCCATTCATATCCATAAAGTCCACCAGAAGCAATTTGCCTTCAGCTAGCCAGGTCAGCAATATATTTTTACTGTCCTGCCTCAGGGGTATATCACCTCTCCAGCTTTGTGTCATAATCTTATTCACTTTTCACTTCCACAAGATATCACACTGGTCCAATACATTGAAGACATTATGCTACCTGGATCTAGTGAGCAAGAAGTAGCAAACACACTAGACTTATTGGTGAGACATTTTTGTGCCAGAGGGTAGGAAATAAATCCCACTAAATTCTAGGGAACTTCCACTTCAGTAAAATTTTTAGGGGTCCAGTGGTGTGGGGCCTGTTGAGATATTCCTTTTATGGTGAAGGATAAGTTGCTGCATTTGACCCCTCCTACAATCAAGAAAGAGGCACAATGGCTAGTGGGCCTATCTGGATTTTGGAAGCAACACACTTCTCATTTGAGTATGTTACTCCAGCCTCTTTTTTGAGTGATTCGGACTATCCAGATGAAATCAGTCTGCTACTCCACAACAGAAGTAAAGAAGAGTATGCATGGAATACAGGAGATCCATTAGGACATCTCTTAGTATTACTATGCCCTGTGATTAAGGTCAATGGGAAACTACAACAGCCCAATCCAGGCAAGACCACAAATGGCACAGACCATTCAGGAATGAAGGTTTGGGCCACTCCACCAGGAAGAAAAAAAAAAAAAAATACAACCTGCTGAGGTGCTTGCTGAAGGCAAAGGGAATACAGAACGGGTAGTAGAAGAAGGTAGTCAGCAATACCAGGTATGACCACACGACCATCTGCAGAAATGAGGACCATAATTGTTGTGAGTATTTCCTCCTTTTCTTAAAAACATGTTTATGCATGTATACACTTGTACTAACAAAATATATTTTATTTCCTTTTCCCTTTTTCATGTGATGCAAGATTTATTGACTTCATGTCAGCATTTAAGTACTGTTAACTTTATGTCATAGTATTTGGGTTGGGGATTGGTGTGTTTCCAGTTGTACAAAGTATAGTTGTATTATGTTAGGCATAATTATGACCTTATTATTATCTTTATTAGAAGATTATGTATAATCTCAGGAGATGTGTATGAGTTCAAGTTGACAAGGGGTGGACTTGTGATGGTTAAAACTGAGTGTCAACTTGATTGGATTGAAGGATATAAAGTACTGTTCCTGGGTGTGTCTGTGAGGGTGTTGCCAGAGGAGATTTAACATTTGAGTCAGTGGGCTGGCAAAGGCAGACCCACCCTTAAGCTGGGTGGGCACCATCTAATCAGCTGCCAGTGTGACTAGAATATAAAGCAGACAGAAAAATGTGAAAAGGCTAGACTGGCCTAGTCTCCCAGCCTACATCTTTCTCTTGTGCTGGATGCTTCAAACCCTCAAACATCGAACTCAAAGTTCTGCTTTGGAACTTGGATTGGCTTCCTTGCTCCTTAGCTTGCAGATGACCTCCTGTGGAGCCTTGTGATCATGTGAGTTAATACTACTTAAAAAACTCCCATATATATATACACATATACGCACACACACACATATGTGTGCGTATATGTGTATATATGTGTATGTATATTAGGATATTATATAATAGGATATATATATATATATATATATATATACATACACACATATATATCTTCTATTATTTCTGTCCTTCTAGAGAACCCCAACTAATACAGTAGGGTTCTATCTAAAGATTCAAGTGCAATTTGAACCATTTCCAACTGGCCAAAGTTGGGACACTCTGAGTAATAATGATAATAATTGCAATGCATTGAAATATCAAATATATTTTAACTCTTTAATTCATCATAATAATAAAAAATAAAAGTCATTGTTAGTGTATATCAATAAAATAATTCATTAGTTTGAAAAGTAGAAAATTAAGGACAGAATTTAGGTATTTAGACTCCTCTATACTAATTGTATATAACCAAGGAAGGAAATTATTTTACAGAAATATTTCAGTAATAAATAAAGCATGGTCAGTTTTAGGATATCACTTTTTCACAGCTACTAATAAATGAATTGATGTAGAAACTGAGTATCAAGTCAGTATGAGTATCAATTGAGTATCACAAAAATGAAGATAGCTAAACATTACTTGTCATATGACAGAAAATAAATCTCCATTTTTGATAATTTTTTGACAAAAATGTTGAATCTAAATTTTATTACTACTTGAGATCCAACCACTAACTTATAAGAAATACACAGGGTGGAAGAATATGCAATATGATACTACAGGGATAAAATCAGCAAAATCCAGACTTTGCAACACTCTTCAAAACAGAAGACAAATAATCTTTAACAATATATTTAAAAGGAAAAAATTACAGAAGATAAGACCTACAATATAAAAGAAAATTAAGGGTTATATTAACCAATTTCAATACATGTAATTTGTTTGTATCTTGACTCAAGAAAAATAATGATGTATATGTAACAACTGAAAATAAGAACATTGAAATTAAGAAATTATTGTTAAAATTTTTAGGATGACATTTGTGATTTTGTTAAAATAGTAATTTAGTATTGCCTCTAAATGTATAGCTCAAATAAGATTGACCAAAAGTTGACAATTATTGAAGCAGAGTTGTTGGTTCTTGGGAATTCCCCATTCTGCTGAATCTATTTGTTATATTTTTGTATGTTTGCTATTTTTCACTAAAAACATGATAGGCTGATAGATTGAAAGCAAACAATAAGGTGCATTTTGATAAATGTTCATGGATAACTGCATTACATACTATATAAAAACATGTTATGGTATTTATGGCATGCCTATCTTCCCAGCTACTCAGGGGACTGAGGCAGGAGGATTGCTTGAGCCCATGAGTTTGAGACTGCAGTGAGCTATGATCACGAGACTGCATCATGTTAGCCAGTGTGAGTGATTATGACCAGTGTACCTACTGAAAAGCAATTTTGCAGGGGAAAAATGATAGTGGAGATTGTGACATTCAGGCTACGGGATATTAAATAGGTAGGAAAGTTCTGAAATAAATATTTTTGTCATGAAATGTGCCTGCCTTGTGTATTTCTCACTATGGCCCTAGCACAGTGACTGTTGTATATTAAACCCTAAGTAAATATTTTTTAAACTACGCAATTGACTGTATCCTAAATCAAACAAAATAGAAATCCCAACAAAAATAATTTAGTAAACCTAAAGGGGATCAATCATAATGAGAATAATATTATCCCTATATTACTGGTAATGTAAATTCTAACAGGCTCTATAGAAATTAAATTAATTTGCAGAAATAGAGATTTAGAGTACATTAAGGGGGTAGACATATTGCATTAAGGGGATACAGATTTTCAGTGTATCTTTTTTCTCCCTATCACTTACAAATTAGAGGCATCAACCTCTGAGGTACAGAAGCTCAAATTTCTCATATATAAGTGAGGACAACAATTATAAGAAAACTCGAAGATAAAAGTTCACTTCACAGATTAAATTTGTATTTACTGAATATGATTAAAATATTAAAGAATGACCATATCAAATTTCAACTTTTTCTATAATTTCATAGAGTGCTAAAATTGTATCATTTATTCAAGCATTGTTTCACATACAAGTATTGATCCATATGTCAGAGAGTGTTTTCAGTGTCAGAGATTCAGTAATTACTAAAGAACACACTTTATTTTGAATAGCTTGTACTGAAAGGGAGAAGGCTAATAAATAAACAAAAAATTACAGAACAATGTGGTGATTTATGATAAAGATATGCAGATAGCAGCAGACAAGAGAAAATGAGCCTCATTCAGGAAGGGAGTTGAGGGAATACAGGGCATTCCAGGCATAGAATATAATGAGGAAAAGGTCTGGAGTGGAGGTAAGGTAGGGTGGCTGGAGAGGGGGAGGAGGATAATAATATGACAATACACAATCCTTTTATCACCAGTAGATAAAATATGATACAAGTAATCATATCCAATTCAACCTACAGAGTTATTGTATTGATATTAAAAATTTAAGTCATTTCCACTAACTATAAACGCTCCTTCAGAACAAGGACTGATGATTTTGCTCACCATTATACTCTTGGCATCTAACACATTTTCTAGCCTGTAATATGTGGAAGGGGAAAATTTGTTAAATAGAGAAACAGACGGATGAACAGATGAATGAATGAATGGCTTGTTATTTTCAATAAGATTTCAGTAAGCATTTACGGATATTAAAGTTTACCCTTCTTTTGGATTAACCCTTAGCACACAGCCCTTGAAGTTTAAATATTTCAAAATGGCTTTGAAAATATTCACAAACATTTTAAGGCATAGCCAAGTGGTAGCAGCTGCAAACAAGCAGCTGAAACTGAGTAGAACTTTTTCAGGGACTGCCCAGTCATGGCTTGCCTGTGCAAGCCTGGCCTCCTTTGTAGACCAGGAGGACTTTCGTGTGTGCATTCATGCATTTATTCCGTAAGTACCTATTCAGTGCCTGCTATGTGCTGGCACTATTCTAAACACTGGAGATATGGAAACAATTTGTACACACATGCACATGTAAACCTGTCCTCATAGAGCATACATCTGAGTCGGGGAGACAGATAATTAGTAAAAAATATATTATTTCAGCTGGCAATAAGTGCTATGGACAAAAATTAAGGAAAGAAGGGGCAGGGAGAGTGACGGTGAACCACAGTCCATTGAGCTACATTGGGAGGAGATGCCCTATGAGGGCAGGGATGACCTGCTGCACTTTTTGAATACTGACATAAACATGAACTAAGGGCATGAGATTTACCCTTTTGGCTCAAGGCAGTTTCAGCAAGGCAAGGTGAAGGTGGAGAGACAGGGTTGCTTGGACCATGTGGTACACACTCCGGGTGTTGAAGTGAGAGGGACAATCTTACCTGGAACCCTTCACGACTTCAGCCACATTCGAACTGCTTCCATGCTTTTTTGGAGAGGTGGGTGAGCAGGCAGACTCCAGACACATGCCTGCTTAGTAATTATATTAAGCTCAATATTCTAATCATATATCCTTTTACAAATAGTTATAAGACTTATCAATACATCCAAAGACAATGATTTTAACAAGAACTATTTTGAGATACCCTAATAGGGACCACTGCCTTTCAGATCAATGAATTAATTACATTGATTAAAATCTTACAGACTCACTTTAATTTTCATTATCCCAAAGCCCTATTAATTAATGTGATTCTGTTTTGATCTCTAACATCTCCTTATAAATTTTAGGGTAAATACCACATCTTTATTAAAAAGAGACATACATGTACTCTGAGCATATGAGTCAATACAGAACTAAAGATGAAGCAAAAAGTGATTTCGCAGATTCCCAATAGTGTCAGGATTCTAGGGGATGTCAGCTTTTATATGGACACTATAGAAGCAAATTAAGCAACAAATTAGAGTATCTGTCTTATTCTTCTTGACTGTTTGACAAGCAGACAATAAAGATGCAGTTTATAAAAACAAATTTCAGAATAAAATAATAAGCATCCATTTCAAAAGGAAAAAGAAATGCTGAGAAACTTCTTTGTATAAAGCAGAATAAATGGTACCCTGAAATCTACAATCTGGATTAGAAGAAAAGATTTCACTCTATGCAATTTAATAGCATTGCAAAACAACAACCTCAGACCTGTCCCTTGAGGCAGTACATGATTAAGTGCCAAATGAGAGGCGCAAGTAACTCAAGTATCAGTTTACAGATAAAGAAGAGCTTATTTGGATTTACAATGTTTACGGTAGGTTTGAGAAGAAGGTTAGATACTTGAACAAGGATAGATGGAGAGAAATGGAAGAGGATATAAAATATATTCTGTTCACCCAAGTGGGGTGAACAGAATGTGAAGAAATAGGAAAGTGAAAAATTAGTCTTCTTTCAAATTTATTCTCAAAGTGGGGACAGGGTTGGAGGTATTGCAACAAGAACACAGTAGGATAGGAACAAGGCATTAAATTTGTGTGAGTATAGCTACAGAATTCTTAGTGATCTTAAAAGATGGAAGGGAAACATTCTGTGTTCGTCCATTCTTGCACTGCATAAAGAACTACCTGAGACTGGTAGTTCTCCTAGCTTTATAGGAAGCATGGCTGGGGAGGCCTCAGGAAACTTTAAATCATGGCAGAAGGCAAAGGGGAAGAAGGCACATCTTACATGGCTGAAGTAGGGGGAAGCCAGCAAGAGGGAAGGTGCTACACACTTTTAAACAACCAGATCTCATGAGAACTCTATCATGAGAACAGCACCAAAGGGGAAAATTTACCTCCATGATCCAATCACCTCTCACCAGGCCCCACCTCCAACACTGGGGATTACAATTTGACATGAGATTTGGGTGGGGACACAAATCCAAGCCATATCACATTCCATACCTAAAATAAGTTTCCTTCCTTCCTTCTTTTTTTTTTCTTTGTTTTTCAACATGACCAAATCAAGCTTTGGACAAGGAATAGGCACAATGTCTCTGCTGCACTGAGAAAAACCAATACCCTTTCCATTCTTTATAATTTTAAATACAGCCAGAAGAAAGAGTCATTCTCTCAGGTCTTGCTAACAGGACACTTTATAAGCCTTCTTGGAAGTACATTGTATCTCCAGAGCTGCAGAGCTACTAAGCCTGTGAAGTACTCAAGGACATTTTTTTTTCTCCCTGAACTGTGCTTATGAATGAGGAAAGTGTGGCTCACATGCTGTACTTGTCTTCACCCTCCCAAGAGAGAAGCTAAGGTCTTAAATAACAATTAAAAACACAGAACTTACTCATTTCTTCAGGAAAATGAGAAACCACAGGCTGTACTCTGACTTACCAAAGAATCTTTTTGAAGACTAAAAAGTCTCTGAGCGGGAAGAGGATAAAAGGAAGCTGTAGCATTATTCAGACTTCTCTTTTGTTCAAGTTTTATGTAACAACTAGAAGCACCCAACAAATTTTAGATCCAGCTTGTGTATGGTATAATTTCAGCTGAAAATCATATTTTGAACTATTTATAAGGTTAAAAACTTCCAATTTGTTTTGATAATTGAAAGACATAGTTATTAAAAATTGGCAAGAATTATGCCAAGACACATGAAAATTTACTACACCAGCAATGGTCAAGCTGGTTTTCATGAAAAACAAGATATTATAATATTAATATGAGTTTTTACCATGTATTACGACTTTGCATATATTATCTCTCTTGAAGTTCACAACTTCTACTTTTTGAAGTAGGAGTCATTGTAGGGAAAGTGAGGCTTAAAGAGGCTGAACTAAGTTGCCCAAGGACACCAGGGCTAATCAGTGGTTGGGAAAGAATCCAGACCTAAGTGGTTTTGCTCCAGCATTGTTCCCCACTAAACTCCACTGCCTTCCTTCCCATTAGGAGCGCTTATATGAATGGGAAAGTTCCTAATTCTCTTAATTTGTATTTGTTGTCGTTGTTGCTTTGTGCATTCTCCCATCAAGTAATATTAGCTTCCACCTGCTTGAGATAACAGAATAGAGTCTAGGAATTGGTCACCCTAAAAGGTTATGGAAACAAGTCCCAGAGCCAATGTGAGGAGCTCTTTCTGGAAGAGGCTGAGTGTGGAGATGAGGGCTCCTTCCTCAGGACCTGACCAACACACCAGAGGGCGCATCTGTAAGGCCTCAATCTGGTATGAGCTGATGTAAATATTAGGATGCTTCTGATGCTGCACCAGAGGTACATTTAACTTGAAGACAGGCACCATTGGGAAGGATAGTATAGAATTCTCCCTGCAGTCTCCAGCCTAATGCATGGGCCTTAGCACAGAATAAAATACTAACTGCTTAATAGAACAACGTTAATCCTGAACAAACTATTTTCTCTCGTTCCCCTACCCAAATAGACAATAACAACAACAAAAAAATACAATTTAATAATAAGAATGACTCCCTGCTATTCTATGCTCCTGTTGCAGAATACTGTGACATAGTCTTGTCAGACTATGAGTCTGACAAACTGAAAATGTGAAAGTAGAGAAAAACTTCTAGAGCGAGAATAGTGCTATTTTGTATTTATATATATATGTATAAATATATAACCTGTCTTATTATAGTTGATGTTCCAATAAGATACTAAATAGAGAAATTATAGAAGGCTGGGGAGAAATTATTGATTCTTGCCACAAACTAATATTTATTGAGCAGCTCCTGTATGCCTGCTACTATAATTTGTATTATAGAAAATAAGAAAGCCGTTTCCACAGATCCACTGGCTATTGACTTAAAATAATTAAAGTCTCACATATAATATGACATACCAAGGGGAATATTCCTATTGTTTCCATACTCTCCATTTTCACAATTTGGAAATTGCTCACTCTAAATTTAGAATAAGCCAAATAACCTAAGGAACATATTATCATTTCTTTTATTTCTCCATAAACTTTTCATTTACTTCCCTCAATAAGTGAATACAAGGTTGACATTTAAAGCAATGACTCCCCTTTCCCTAGCTTATGCACTAGTGTTTATAAATCCCTGAAGGAATTAGATTCATGGGCACATTTGTTAAATTACATACATAATACATTTAGATTCCCCCTGCTCTGTGGCTTGTCTTTGTATGACTGCCTCTTCTAGTACTGCCACATGATGAATCTTTTCATTACATTACATAGATTTATTGTGAAGTGAATGAACTTGACATCCTGATGACTCTATACTCTTCTTTCTGAAGGCTCCACTTTGAACCTTAATAAACCTGTAATTGAAGCAGCTCCATTTAAAAAATATTCCTTTATGTCTGAAATATAATCATATTGAGTAGCTCTTATTACCCAGAAAGACACCCTAAGAGTAACACTAAACACTTAAAAGTAATATTAATAAATGTGTCTGTGTAGTCACAAACTCAAGTTTTCCAGACTGGTCAGAAATGCAGATGGAACAGGTGCAGCCTGCACTGCCATGACAGAGGGGCCAGCAAGGCTTTTTTAGTAAATTCTATACTTGTTGTCACTTACCTGAAATTAAACCAATGGGACTCCTTTTTCATTTTTCTTTTTATCGTATTGAGTTTATATGTTCATTCTCATAAAAAAATTTAAAATCACGGTGTATGTGCATCACCTGATATGTATAACCACAAAAATTAAAAAGAAAAAAGCATGTGTTTGATTTGGGAACCATAAAGTGAAAATGAAAAGAAGGACCATAGGGCAATGGACACTTAAACTGAGTAAAAAGGGGTGTCTCCAAGGGGCTCAAGTGCACTGGGGGCCAAATGCAAACTTCAGCTAATTCAGAGGTACACTCATGGCTAACTGAGTTGCACCAAAATGAAATAAATTCTGAACAACAACGTCCTATCACAGTACTGATAATTCATCTCCATACTCTGATGCCCCAACTTCCTATAACTTAATATTCTTTCAAAATTTTACTCATTCATTCAACAAATATTTATTAAGAAGAGAAATACTTATTAAGAATATGTCTAACATATTACAATCCGATGTTCTAAGTGCTAGGGTTACAGCTACGAATTTGATGGGCAAAAGTCACTCAGGGGACTTACATTCTAGCTTTAAAATTTATCCTCTAAATTTAATTTCACTACACTATTTCCTATTAGTTAGATCTATCATAGATCTCTCTAAAAGCCATGGGGCACTTTTGCTTACAGATTACAAGTAGGGTATTTTCTCAAATAGTGAAATAAATTAAATCTTTTTTATTATCTACAAAAGTGTCTTTGCTCTGAATGAGCAAGTAAATCAATTCATCTGTGCCAGGACATCTGCTTCTCTTGTTAAGAAAGTACAATCCCTACTCTCTGCATGATGCCACTCCCCAAAATAGACATTTAATGACTTTAAGCAAAGAATATTATTCTCATTTTGAACCCTACAAAGTTAAACAAAAATATTAGAGTTATTCTTCTCATATTTCCTCCTAATACCCCACATTTTACCCAAAGCAGATTATTTGTAATTCATTGAAATAGTCAGAATTAGGGCTTAGCTGCCATGTGTGGACATAATGAGAGATGGGGAAATCCTCCAGAACAGACCTACAAACTAGAATGAGATAAGAACTCTGGTTCCATTCACAGTAGTATAGATGAAATGCTAGCCAGGCAGGTGTTCCTATTCAGGGTAGTCCAAGGTATAGAGGTCAAGTTCAAGTTCAGATTGTCCACTTACTAGACATACATCTGCCCTTCTGCAATTTACTTAATATCTCTAAGTCTTAGTTTCCTCACTTGTAAAACAAACATTGTAATTATGTTGATGCCAGAAATTGTTATGACTATCAGAGGAAACATTCTCCTGTTCTTATATTGGCAATTGTGGACAATCACTGTATCTCTAAGAGAGAACACTGTTAAACATCACTGCCTCCTCTCTAGCATTTTTTTTCCCTTGCTTAATGATATGTAAAGAAGAGGAATGACATTCTAATTAGACCTAATAGGAGCCCAATATATGCAATCACATTAACCCTGAGTGGTATCACAGCATGAAACAAAAGAAGAGGGCCTGGGCTTATCTCTCTATTGCTATTCTAATTACTAAAGAGGGTTTTTATCTCTCCGACCCAGGTAGTAAAACAGACTGTCTAAAGGTCTACCTGGAGGACTGCCTGGCTGTCTTCCTCCTTTGTTTCTGGAATTCTTCATCCTTTGATAATTAAATTTCTGATGAGGTTTTGTGGCATCGCCAAGTAAAAAGGCCCTGTCTGTGTGCCAACTTTCTGAACAAATGTCTCAAGATATAGCTTTGAGAATAGGGAGAGGTCTTCTTTTCAGTAAAACCATAAACATGGTCTCCAGTCCAACTTTACTAGAAATAGGACTGATGCTGTGCTTTGCTTTCAGTTGGCACTATACATCTATTTCTCAAATTGTTAAAGAACTTAGATAACTAGAGATTCCTAAATCCCATAAAGGAAGAGTATATAAACTGTATGTATATAAGTTCAAAGGCAATAATCTGGTCCCTATAAGAATTGGTAAGAACAGATAGGCCATCAATACTGGAATTACTGAAAAGGCCAGGAAGAGAAAGGCTTGTTACTTAAACGGAGCTGCAAGCTGTGGTCTTGGCCACAGCCACAATGAAAGATCCTAGCTCTTAGAACCTGGGATGGAAAGGAAGAGCAGAATTAGCTGTAAGATTGAGATTTTTGACAAGAGCCCTTTTTGAAGACTGATAATGCTGGGTCCATATCCTAAAGAAGTATTGTTTCCCTAGCCAGAGATGTTTTTAACCTTTGCTGTAGCCATTTAGAGGACAGACAGGAGGTGAGTCATAAGGAAAACCATAAGTTTGATGAATAGATAATTAACTATAATACTTGTCCTAATTGATCTAAATTTCAAATTCCTTTTACCCCATTCAGATATTCTAGAAAGGTTCAACTCAATGCATTAGCTTTATTTAAGAAGATCTAATATATCCTATAAAAATATTGCTTTGGGTAGATCAGTGTTATGATGTCACATACCTCCAGGGATCAAACATGAGGTGCACATGGGCAAATGCAGCCAGATGCAGAGAATCTGAAAAGGAACAATGACGGAAAAGGAGGGAAAATCTCTAGAGCACACAGGGCAGCTGATAATAAGCGAGCAACAGGGATCTCTTCAGGATATTATTTCCCAAGAAGAGCCAGAAATCCAAGTTTTTAGAATTTTTAACGTATGGCATTAAGCAATTTTTATGTTGATAACTAAATCTAATTTTAAAAAGATATACATGTTTGTGGGAATATCATGGCTTCAGAATGAAGCACTGGAGTTGTTATAGGACTGATAAATATTAGTTTTAAATTCATGGTTCACAAGTCAATTTGATTACGACATAGATCAACTACAACTTTGCGTACACATTTTTTTAATATAACTTAAACTAAATGACTTCATCCGCTTTGTAAGTAACAAGGATACATACACCACTTAAGTATTGAATATATAGGATATAATGTATCTTATGATAAGTTATGAAGATGGTAACTAAAAATGGATATGAGTGAGAAAGTGAGCAGAAGAGACAGATTTGAAAACAGAAAAAAAGAGAGCAAGCAGTAAGGACAGAGTTAAAAAGCAGAGGGGAAAAAATTATGCTGAAAAGAAACACGTCAAGGAAGAAAGAAGCAATTCACACAGTGGAAAAGCATACAGAAAGTAGTTAAAGAAATTTTGAGTTGACATTAATTCTGTTTTACCTTGCTGTGTACTTTATTTACTCTCTAATTAATGAAAATTAATAAAAATATGTCAAGTATCTTCAGATGTCTGGCATTAAATGAAAGAGATGCAGCAGTGGAAAAAAGAGGACCATGGACTCAAGATTACATTTTAGTGAGAAAACATAAGATAAGCAGATTAGAAAATGAATATATAACATGTCAACTGATAAATGTTACAGAAGAAAGATATCAAAGCAGGACCGGGAGAGCTCACACTTAGAGGACTGTTTCTTTGGCTAGGTGGTCAGGGAAGACCTCTGACAAATTAACGTTTTAGCATAAATCTTAAGGAAGTAAAGGGGCTGTGCACAAAATTAATTTAATATATATTAACTCAGCTCTATGAGGGTAAGACTTGGGTCTATCTTGTTCACTATTGACTCCTCCTTGCTTTGCACACTGCTTAACATACAGTAATGAACTCTAGGAGGGAGAACCAAAATAGCTTTTATTAGCCTCTGGACACACAGAAGAGGAGACTGAGTTATATCCCTTTAAACCCTGAAAGAGCTCAAGGCAATTGTATTAGTTTTCTAGGGCTGCCATAAATATTAATTAATGGTATTAACTAATAAATGCCATAGAATGGGTGACTTGAACAAAAGAAATTTATTTTCTCATAGTTCTAGAGGCTACAAATTCAAAATCAAGGTAACATCAAGGCTGGTTTCTTGTGAAGCCTCTCCTGACTTGTACACAGCCACCTTCTTGCTGTGTTCTCATATGGCCTTTACTCTGTGTGTATGTGGACAGAGAGAGAGTCTTTCTGGTGTCTTTTCTCTCTTCTTAAAAAGACACGAGTGTGGAAGATGGCTGAATAGGAAGAGCTCCAGTCTACAGCTCCCAGCATGAGTGACGCAGAAGACGGGTGATTTCTGCATTTCCAACTGAGGTACCAGGTTCATCTCACTGGGGCTTGTCAGACAGTGGGGGCAAGACAGTGGGTGCAGCCCATCGAGCGTGAGCCGATGTAGGGCGAGGAGTTGCCTCACCCGGGAAGCACAAGGGGTCAGGGAATTCCCTTTCCTAGCCAAGGGAAGCGGTGATGGATGGCACCTGGAAAATCGAGTCACTCCCACCCTAATACTGCGCTTTTCCAACGGTCTTAGCAAACGGCACACCAGGAGGTTATACACTGCGCCTGGCTCAGAGGGTCCCACAACCACGGAGCCTCACTCATTGCTAGCACAGCAGTCTGAGATCGATCTGCAAGGTGGCAGTGAGGCTGGGGGAGGGGCCCCCACCATTGCTGAGGCTTGAGTAGGTAAACAAAGCAGCCAGGAAGCTCAAAATGGGTGGAACCCACCACAGCTCCAGGAGGCCTGCCTGCCTATGTAGACTCCACCTCTGCGGGCAGGGCATAGATGAACAAAAGGCAGCAGAAACCTCTGCAGGCTTAAGTGTCCCTGTCTGACAGCTTTGAAGTGAGTAATGGTTCTCCCAGCACAGAGTTTGAGATCTGAGAATGGACAGACTGCCTCCACAAGTGGGTCTCTGACCCCCGAGTAGCCTAACTGGGAGGCACCCCCGAGTAGGGGCAGACTGACACCTCACACGGCCAAGTACCCCTCTGAGATGAAGCTTCCAGAGAAACGATCAGGCAGCAACATTTGATGTTCAGCAATATTCACTGTTCTGCAGCCTCTGCTGCTGATACCCAGGCAAACAGGGTCTGGAGTGGACCTCCAGGAAACTCCAACAGACCTGCAGCTGAGGGTCCTGACTGTTAGAAGGAAAACTAACAACCAGAAAGGACATCCACACCAAAACCCCATCTGTATGTCACCATCATCAAAGACAAAAGTAGATAAAACCACAAAGATGGGGAAAAAACAGAGCAGAAAACCTGAAAACTCTAAAAATCAGAGCGCCTATCCCCCTCTGAAGGAATGCAGCTCCTCGCCAGCAATGGAACAAAGCTGGATAGAGAATGACTTTGACGAGTTGAGAGAAGAAGGCTTCAGAAGATCAAACTTCTCCGAGCTAAAGGAGGAAGTTCAAACCCATCACAAAGAAGCTAAAAACCTTGAACAAAGATTAGACGAATGGCTAACTAAAATAACCAATGTAGAGAAGTCCTTAAATGACCTGATGGAGCTGAAAAACACAGCACGAGAACAACGTGATGAATGCACAAACCTCAGTAGCTGATTCGATCAACTGGAAGAAAGAGTATCAGTGATCGAAGATGAAATGAATGAAATGAAGCGAGAAGAGAAGTTTAGAGAAAAAAGAGTAAAAAGAAACGAACAAAGCCTCCAAGAAATATGGGACTATGTGAAAAGACCAAATCTACGTCTGATTGGTGTACCTGAAAGTGGTGGGGAAAATGGAACCAAGTTGGAAAACACTCTGCAGGATATTATCCAGAACTTCCCCAACCTGGCAAGGCAGGCCAACATTAAAATTCCGGAAATTCAGAGAATGCCACAAAGATACTCCTTGAGAAGAGCAACTCTAAGACACATAATTGTTAGATTCACCAAAGTTGAAATGAAGGAAAAAATGTTAAGGGCAGCCAGAGAGAAAGGTCAGGTTACCCACAAAGGGAAGCCCATCAGACTAACAGCTGATCTCTTGGCAGAAACTCTACAAGCCAGATGAGAGTGAAGGTCAATATTCAACATTCTTAAAGAAAAGAATTTTCAACCCAGAATTTCATAACCAGCCAAACTAAGCTTCATAAGTGAAGGAGAAATAAAATCCCTTACAGACAAGCAAATGCTGAGAGATTTTGTCACCACTAGGCCCGCCCTACAAGAGCTCCTGAAGGAAGCGCTAAACATGGAAAGGAACAACTGGTACCAGCCACTGCAAAAACATGCCAAATTGTAAAGACCATCAAGGCTAGGAAGAAACTGCATCAACTAATGAGCAAAATAACCAGCTAACATCATAATGACAGGATCAAATTCACACATAACAATATTAACCTTAAATGTAAATGGGCTAAATGTTCCAATTAAATACACAGACTGGCAAATTGGATAAAGAGTCAAGACCCATGAGTGTGCTGTATTCAGGAGACCCATTTCCTGTGCAGAGACACACATAGGCTCAAAATAAAGGGATGGAGGAAGATGTACCAAGCAAATGGAAAACAAAAAAAGACAGGGGTTGCAATCCTAGTTTCTGACAAAACAGATTTTAAACCAACAAAGATCAAAAGAGACAAAGAAGGCCATTACATCATGGTAAAGGGATCAATTCAACAAGAACTAACTATCCTAAACATATATGCACCCAATACAGGAGCACCCAGATTCATAAAGCAAGTCCTTAGAGACCTACAAGAGACTTAGACTCCCACACAATAATAACGGGAGACATTAACACCCCACTGTCAACATTAGACAGATCCACAAGACAGAAAGTTAACAAGGATATCCAGGAATTGAACTCAGCTCTGCACCAAGCAGACCTAATAAACATCTACAGAACTCTCCACCCCAAATCAACAGAATATACATTCTTCTCAGCACCACATCACACTTATTCCAAAATTGACCACATAATTGAAAGAAAAGCACTCCTCAGCAAATGTAAAAGAACAAAAATTATAACAAACTGTCTCTCAGACCACAGTACAATCAAACTAGAACTCAGGATTAAGAAAGTCACTCAAAACCACTCAACTACATGGAAACTGAAAAACCTGCTCCTGAATGACTACTGGGTACATAACGAAATGAAGGCAGAAATAAAGATGTTCTTTGAAACCAATGAGAACAAAGAAACAACATACCAGAATCTCTGGGACATATTGAAAGCAGTGTGTAGAGGGAAATTTATAGCACTAAATGCCCACAAGAGAAAGCAGGAAAGATCTAAAATTGACACCCTAACATCACAATTAAAAGAACTAGAGAAGCAAGAGCAAACACATTCAAAAGCTAGCATAAGGCAAGAAATAACTAAGATCAGAGCAGAACTGAAGGAGATAGAGACACAAAAAACCCTTCAAAAAATCAATGAATCCAGGAGATGGTTTTTTGAAAAGATCAACAAAATTGATAGACTGCTAGCAAGACTAATAAAGAAGAAAAGAGAGAAGAATCAAATAGATGCAACAATAAATGATAAAGGGGATATCACCAACAATCCCACAGAAATACGAACTACCATCAGAGAATACTATAAACACCTCTACGCAAATAAACTAGAAAATCTAGAAGAAACGGATAAATTCCTCGACACATACACCCTCCCAAGACTAAACTAGGAAGAAGTTGAATCCTTGAATAGACCAATAACAGGCTCTGAAATTGAGGCAATAATTAATAGCCTACCAACCAAATAAAGTCCAGGACCAGACAGATTCACAGCTGAATTCTACCAGAGGTACAAGGAGGAGCTGGTGCCATTCCTTCTGAAACTATTCCAATCAATAGAAAAAGAGAGAATCCTCCCTAACTCATTTTCTGAGGCCAGCGTCATGCTGATACCAAAGCCTGACAGAGACACAACAAAAAAAGAGAATTTTAGACCAATATCCCTGAGGAACATCGATGCAAAAATCCTCAATAAAATACTGGCAAACCAAATCCAGCAGCACTTCAAAAAGCTTATCCACCGTGATCAAGTGGGCTTCATCCCTGGGATGCAAGGCTGGTTCAACATATGCAAATCAAAAAACGTTATCCAGCATATAAACAGAACCAAAGAGAAAAACCACATGATTATCTCAATAGATGCAGGAAAGGCCTTTGACAAAATTCAACAGTCCTTCATGCTAAAAACTCTCAATAAATTAGGTATTGATGGGATGTATCTCAAAATAATAAGAGCTATTTATGACAAGCCCACAGCCAATATCATACTGAATGGGAAAAAACTGGAAGCATTCCCTTTGAACACTGGCACAAGACACGGATGCCCTCTCTCACCACTCCTATTCAACATAGTGTTGGAAGTTCTGGCCAGGGCAATCAGGCAGGAGAAAGAAATGAAGGGTATTCGATTAGGAAAAGAGGAAGTCAAATTGTCCCTGTTTGCAGATGACATGATTGATTGTATATCTAGAAAACCCCATCATCTCAGCCCAAAATCTCCTTAAGCTGATAAGCAACTTCAGCAAAGTCTCAGGATACAAAATCAACGTGCAAAAATAACAAGCATTCTTATACACCAATAGCAGACAAACAGAGAACCTAATCATGAGTGAACTCCCATTCACAATTGCTTCAAAGAGGATAAAATACCTAGGAATCCACCTTACAAGGGATATGAAGCACCTCTTCAAGGAGAACTACAAAGCACTACCCAACGAAATAAAACAGGACACAAACAAATGGAAGAACATTCTATGCTTATGGACAGGAAGAATCAATATTATGAAAATGGCCATACTGCCCAAGGTAATTTATAGATTCAATGCCATCCCCATCAAGCTACCAATGACTTTCTTCACAGAATTGGAAAAAACTACTTTAAAGTTCATATGGAACCAAAAAAGGGCCCGCATTGCCAAGACAATCCTAAGCCAAAAGAACGAAGCTGGAGACATCATGCTACCTGACTTCAAACTATACTACAAGGCTACAGTCACCAAAACAGCATAGTACTGGTACCACAACAGAGCTATAGACCAACGGAACAGACCAGAGCCCTCAGAAATAATACCACACATCTACAACCATCTGATCTTTGACAAACCTGACAAAAACAAGAAATGGGGAAAGGATTCCCTATTTAATAAATGGTGATGGGAAAACTGGCTAGCCACATGTAGAAAGCTGAAACTGGATCCCTTCCTTACACCTTATACAAAAATTAATTCAAGTTGGATTAAAGACCTAAACGTTAGACCTAAAACCAAAAAAACCCTAGAAGAAAACCTAGGCAATACCATTCAGGACATAGGTGTGGGCAAGGACTTCATGTCTAAAACACCAAAAACAATGGCAACAAAAGCCAAAATTGACAAATGGGATCTAATTAAACTAAAGAGCTTCTGCACAGCAGAAGAAACTACCATCAGAGTGAACAGGCAACCTACAGAATGGGAGAAAATTTTCCCAACCTACTCATCTGACAAAGGGCTAATATCCAGAATCTACAAAGGACTCAAACAAATTTACAAGAAGAAAACAAAAAACCCCATCAAAAAGTGGACGAAGGATATGAACAGACACTTCTCAAAAGAAGACATTTATGCAGCCAACAGACACATGAAAAAATGCTCATCATCACCGGCCATTAGAGAAATGCATATCAAAACCACAACGAGATACCATCTCACACCAGTTAGAATGGCCATCATTAAAAAGTCAGGAAACAACAGGTGCTGGTGCTGGAGAGGATGTGGAGAAATAGGAACACTTTTACACTGTTGGTGGGACTGTAAACTAGTTCAACAATTGTGGAAGACAGTGTGGCGATTCCTCAAGGATCTAGAACTAGAAATACCATTTGACCCAGCCATCCCACTACTGGTTATATACCCAAAGGATTATAAATCAAGCTGCTATAAAGACACATGCACAAGTATGTTTATTGAGGCACTATTCACAATAGCAAAGACTTGGAACCAACCCAAATGTCCAACAATGATAGACTAGATTAAGAAAATGTGGCACATATACACCATGGAACACTATGCAGCCATGAAAAAGGATGAGTTCATGTCCTTTGTAGGGACATGGATGAAGCTGGAAACCATCATTCTCAGCAAACTATCACAAGGACAAAAAACCAAACACCACATGTTCTCACTCATAGGTGGGAATTGAACAATGAGAACACGTGGACACAGGAAGGGGAATATCACACACCGGGGCCTGTCATGGGGTGGGGGGAGTGGGGAGGTATAGCATTAGGAGATATACCTAATGTAAATGACGAGTTAATGGGTGCAGCACACCAATGTGGAGCATGTATACATATGTAACAAACCTGCAGTTTGTGCACATGTACTCTAGAACTTAAAGTATATATAAAAAAAAAAAGACACCAGTCCTTTTGGATTAGGGTGCTACTCTCATGACCTTATTTAATCTTAATTACCTTCTTAAAGGCTCTACCTCCAAATACCGTCACACTGGGGGTTCAGGCTTTAATATATGAATGGGGAGGGGGCATAACTCAGTTCACAGCACATTTCTCTGCTTCCTACCCTAATTCATGTCCTTCCCACATGCAAAATACATTCACCTCATACCAACAGCCATAAAAGTCTTAACGAATTCAAGCATCAATTCCAAGTTCAAAGTCTCATCTAAATATCATCTAAGTCAGATATGGGTGAGACTTTAGGTATGATTCATCCTGAGGCAAAATTACAGTTTCTATCTCAAAACTTTTTAACTAGACACATTATATGATTCCAAAATACAATGACAGGAGAGGTGTAGGATAAATATTGTCATTTCAAAAGGAAGAAATCAGAAAAAAGAAAGAGATGACAGGTCCCATGAAACTCCAAAATCTAGAAAGGCAAATTCTTCTAGATCTTAAAGCTCAAGAATATTCCTCTTTGTCTTGATGCTCTGCCTGCAGGCACAGTCCGGTGGCAACATCACTCCCACAGCCCAGGACTGCAGCCTTGCCCCCTCAGTTCTGGGCAGAGGCCTTGCTCTTGGGGCACTGGGCAGATATGGCTTGGCCTGCTAAAACCAAGTAGGAGGTCCCACCCTATGAAACTGAGACTTGCCCTCCAGGAGTGTAGTGAGAGTGGTAGCTCTGATAACCACTGGGGATTCCCTTTTCTTGAAGGATAAAGCATGTTGGAGCCCAATAGCCCTATTGTCCAGTCCTGTGGAATCTCAGAAGCCTGAAAGCCTTTTTTTATTTCATCTTTTTATCTTCCCTTCAGTCTAAACTGGCAGTGTCTCAGCTAATGTAATTCCACCTCTATTGCTGGTGCTGCTGAGATGGCTGATTAACTCCATGGATAATCTCCCTATGGACTGATTGTCCAGCCATATCTTTGATGTTCTCTCCAGAAAACATTCTCTCATTTTTTGCAATATGAATAGAATGAGAATTTTCCAAATCTTCAAGTTCTGGTTCCACTTAACAGTTTTTTTTTTCATTTTCTCTCTCCTTCCTTCCTTCCTTCCTTCCTTCCTTCCTTCCTTCCTTCCTTCCTTCCCTTCCTTTCTCCTTCCTTCCTCTCTCTCTTTCTTTCTTTCGCTCTCTTTCCTTCCTTCCTTCTCTCTTTTTTTCTTTCTTTCTTTTAAATTGAGACAGTATCTTGGTTTGTCACCTAGGCTGGAGTACAGTGGCTCAGCTCACTGCATTCTCGACTTTCTGGGCTCAAGTGATCCTCCTGCCTCAGCCTCCCAAGTAGCTGGGACCACAAGTGCATGCTACCACCAGGCCTGACTATTTTTTTTTCTATTTTTTTGTAGATACAGGGCCTTGCTATGCTGCCCAGGCTGGTCTCAAACTCCCAAGTTCAAGCGATCTTCTTGCCTTGGCCTCCCAAAGTCCTGAGAGTACAGGAGTGAGCCACCACACCCAGCCAAGAAATTTTTCAGTTTATCTCTCTCCTTTTGCATTTTACTGTAAGAACTAAAGAGAAATAAGGCCAGATTATCAACACGTCTAGAAAACATGTTCTCTCTTCTCCAAAATAATAAAAAACAAATAGCTCATCCAAATTCTTTGTCACTTTATGAAAAGAATGTCTTTCCTTCAGCTTCTAATAACACGTTCTTCACTTCCACCTGAGACCTCACTAGAATCACCCTTAGCATTTATATTTCTACCAAAGAGTCTCTTCAAAGCACCATAGGCTTTTTCTAGCATGCACCTCAAAACTCTTTCAGCCTGCACCCACTACCTAGTTCCAAAGTCACTCCACATTTTTAGACATTTATTACAGTAGCACCACACTTTGTGGTGCCAACATTCATGGGTTTCTGGGAATACTGTAACAAAATACCATAGAACAGGTGGTTTCAACAGCAGAAGTTTGTTTTCTCACAATTATGAAGTCCAAGTTCAAGGTGCTTGGTCAGGGTGAGTTTCTGTTGAAGCCTCTTTTCCTGACTTGTATACAGCCAACTTCTAGCTATGTCCTCATATGGCCTTTCCTCTGAGTGTGTACAAAAGACAGCAAGAGAAAGAGATTTCTAGTGTGTCTTCCTCTTCTTATGAGAACAAGAGTCCTATTGGATTGGAGCCCCACCCTTATGACCTCATGTAACCTTTATTACCTCCCTGAAGGCCGATTCTGCACATACAACCACATTGGGGATTAAGGCTCTAATACATACACACTTTAGTCCATAACAGCCACTGTATCCTGGAACATTAATTAGGGTTCATTAACTGCAAGCAATAGATGCTGATTGCAACTCATTTCACCCAAAAGGAGTGTGCTGATAGGATGTGAGAGACAAGGCTGCCCTTGCCTGAGGCTCGTACCCTCTAAAGTTGGGCGGTGCATAACCCATATGATCATAATCCACAGGCTTACTCCAGAACCTCACAGAACTGAAGAAAATGATGAAAACCATACTTTGGAAGTTCAAAACTCGGAGATGCTTTAGAGACTTAAAAGCAGGAACTAATGGAAAGTCTCTTCAGGTTGTTGCCTTCATAGTGAATCAACTCCAATCATTTTCAGTCTTTATTTCTGCAATCTAGATAAAAGTTTTGGAAAGAAAGAGTGTGATTGCTCTTGGGTCACACACAAATCTCTTCGTAAAGAGAGGTCAGGAAGCCTGATGGATAGACCTACTGAGTCTTTCATCAATGGGTCTGGGGTGGTGGCCAAAACTAAATCAAGTTGCTCTTAACAGAAACAGAAAGACTGAACTCTGGACAGCCAAAATTATAAAAGCTAAAAATTCTAGTAGAGAAGAAAATGAGCCCAGCAGCCCGCATATGGGAATTGGAATCCCAGTTCTGCCATGTGTTCACCAGGTCTATGAAGTAGCATAACTTCTTTAACTGACTTGTACCCCAAATTATTTATCTATAAATGAATGAAAATTCTCAAATTGATTCATAAAAATGTTTATTTAATTTATAAAATCACCTAAAGCAATACCTGACAATCTGCAATATTCAAAAAATATTAGCTATTTTTTGGTTGGAAGAGTCGTTTAATTTCCACTGTCAGTTTCCTCAACTATAACATGAGCACAATGTGTCATCATCTGGGTGAAGATTGAAGGAGAATGCAAGCCAAGCCATGAAAACAATGTCTGGCACATATTTAGTCTCAATAAATATGTGCTATTCCTAAATATCCTTTTAGATACATTTGACTATGAGCATTCCTCAACTTATCCATCTATCACTGGAAAAATGGCTGCTTATTCCTTTCTTCATGTGGTAGGTTTGTATGTTGGATGCTGGTGGTATAGAGATAAAATAATATTATTTTACGTGAGACTGAACATTCTCATTCATAATCTAACATATATTCTGCTTTTGAAAAAAGTTTCCCTCGAGATGATTTTATCACATGATTAGTATTAAACATAAGACATTCAACACAATTAAGATTTACATGACCCTCTCTCTCTCACTCTCTCTCTCACACACACACACACACACTCACATATACACACACACACACTCACATACACACACACACACACACACACACAGTGGTAGGTCTCATACATTTCTCCCTAAGAATGTTCCTGAAAAATGTTTTTAAAATTGCCTGTGATAAAATTATAATTGTGAAAATTCAAACTTGCTCAAAGGCCAGAGATCAAAGCAAATAATAAAATGTAGTGTTTAACAGGCTAGGAAGGGCAGTTGTAGAATGAGTGTGGGTCTCAGTAACTGTTGTATGAAATTATTTTTATTCAGCTTCAGGCAGAGGAAATAAACACCAAGTTAATGAAATTTTTACATGATACAAAATAAGGAGACACTGCAAATGTTGGAAAAGCCTAAGAACGAATAACAATGATGCCATAATAGGAAAAATTAAAAGGGAAGAAAATAAAATTTAGATAAACAGTAACAGAATAGCATGAAGAAATGAAATTAAATCGAGAAGAAGACACCTAAGTTATAGCACTTATTGCAGTGCACTTCGTAAAATTGTTTACATAATCATCTCCATTGCTCAGCTGAAAGCATGATGAGACATTAAGTCACTTAATTAAAAAAAAACAACTATTGAGTAAGGACTATGCACCAGGTGCAGTGTTAGTCAGTGAGGAACACCAATGACCAAGTTCAAGTCCTAGCTAGTGAATGCACAGATTCAATTTAATTCATCTCTATACCACCAGTATCCAACATACAAACCTACCACATGAATAAAGAAAGGAATAAGCAGCCATTTTTCCAGTGATAGATGGATAAGTCGAGGAATGCTCATAGTCAAATGTATCTAAAAGGATATTTAGGAATAGCACATATTTATTGAGACTAAATATGTGCCAGACATTGTTTTCATGGCTTGGCTTGCATTCTCCTTCAATCTTCACCCAGACGATGACACATGGTGCTCATGTTATAGCTGAGGAAACTGACAGTGGAAATTAAATGACTCTTCCAACCACATGTAGCTGGTAAGCAGTGGAGCTGAGATTCAAACCAGGTCTATCTGATTGAGTACTTTTTTTTTAATTAATCTATATTTTTTGAAATGGAGTCTCACTCTGTCACTCAGGCTGGAGTGTGATCTCGGCTCACTACAACCTCCACCTCCCAGGTTCAAGTGATTCTCCTGCCTCAGCCTTCCAAGTAGCTGGGACTATAGGCACCTGTCATCATGCCCAGCTAATTTTTGTATTTTTGTAGAGAAGGGGTTTCACCAATTGGCCAGGCTGATCTTGAACTCCTGACATCAGGTGATCAGCCCACCTCAGCCTCCCAAAGTGCTGGTGTTACAGGAGTGAGCCACCAAGCCCGGCCTGATTGAGTACTTTTAAATCCTCATAGATATTTTTAATTTTTAGGAGGTAGGACACATCTAAGAGCAACCTCAGTGAATAGCATCCCCTTTCAGTGAACATACAGGTAACTATGATGCAGGCACAACTGGAGAACTGTAAACAAACAAACAAAACAAAACTTCAACCAGCAGCCGGCATTAGTGATTATTTCATTTATTTCATTGTTAACTCTTCTTAACATTTAACTTAAATTATATTGAACATGATCACTGCTTCTTTATCCTGAACTAAACTCACCTTTGTGAAGTCTTTGTAAAATATTTATAGCCAGTATTTCAACTGATCCTTATAAACAAGTATATGAAATAGGTGGTGGATAAGGATTTTAAGAAGCATTTTTTTACCTTCTATACAAACTTGCAAGTTGAGATTTTAGAAAGTCAATTGACTTGTCCAAGGGCATACAAAGAAGTCAACGAGATTTTTGCAATCATCATCTCCACCCCAGCTTCCCTAGTGCATTTTCCTAATTTAGTTTGCACAGAAAATTCATTCATCTTAGAGAGGTTTGTTGTACATTTCTGTTACTTGTTCACATCTATTTGTGAAATGAAAAGAGCTGTTAATATTTCAAAGATGTGAGACTTATCCTAAGGTGAGTGTATATAAGAATGTGAATGCTAACTTCTAAAATTCTCCATAAATGCTGAAGAGAACAAACAAGAATAGACCTCAGGAAAATAGTCTGAAATCAAAGAGCAGAATTGCTCAAGAAATCAATATCACCAAAGGAGACAAATGGCTGAAAACCGAAGACAAATTAGAATTGCACACACAATGTAATACAGTACCCAGACAGGCAGTGATTTTCAAGGCTGCATATAAAGAGACATTAGATCCTAGGATGGGAAAGTAATAGCCTTTTCCTACAAAACTCTGGGGAGACTGCATCAGATAACAGTGTCTAAGGTAATATAGCCTCATCAAGAGTGCGAGAGACAGGCAACAGAAATGACTAGGGAGCGGAAACATCAATTTCCAAGTTAGGCTTAAGGAGCTAAATGTGTATAGATTGGTGATGTAATGACCATGAGGTCCATGAGTCTGAACAGTAATACCATTTTTCCACAGAAAGAAAGATGTTATTTAGTCTAATTTATGTGGGTTTATAAAAAGCAACTGACCACCGAGACTTAGGACAAAAGGAAATAGAGGTTATTTCCATGTTTCTAAGAATGATATTGAAAATACATAAAAATAAAATTGTTCCTTAATTTATTTTTTAAATTTAATTTGACAGACAACATTGTCGGATGTTAAAAATAAAATTGTTCCTTAATTTATTTTTTAAATTTAATTTGACAGACAACATTGTCGGATGTTAAAAATAAAATTGTTCCTTAATTTATTTTTTAAATTTAATTTGACAGATAACATACAAATAACATATTTATGTATATATATATATAAATATATATATATAGTGGAATGGTTAAACCTGGCTAACGAACAAATGCAGTCTCGCATAGTTATAATTTTTGTGATAAGAGCACTTAACGTTTCCTAATTTTATATTTTTCAAGAATATATTATCATTAACTATTAACACCTTGCTGTACAATAGATCTCTCAAAATTCAATCCTCCTATTTTACTGTAATTATGTATCCTTTGGTCAATCTCTCTAGATCCTCCCCTCCCTGATAACCATCCTAGCCTCTGGCAACCATCATTCTACTCTCTAGTTCTATGATATCAACTCTTTGATTCCGCATATGAGTGAGATGGTGTGGTATGTGTCTTTCTGTGACTGATTTATTTCACTTAACATAATGTTTTCCAAGTTTATTCATGTTGATAACAATGACTAGATTTTGTTCTTTTCTGTGGCTGAATAGTATTCCACTGTGTATATATACTACATTTTCTTTATCCATTTTCTTTTTTTTTTGAGACAGAGTCTCACTCTGTTGCCCAGGCTGGAGTGCAGTGGTGCGATCTCGGCTCACTGCAAGCTTCACCTCTAGGGTTCACACCATTCTCCTGCCTCAGCCTCTGGAGTAGCTGGGACTACAGGCGCCTGCCACCACACCTGGCTAATTTTTTGTATTTTTAGTAGAGACGGGGTTTCACCATATTAGCCAGGATGGTCTCGATCTCCTGACCTCGTGATCCACCCACCTCGGCCTCCCTAAGTGCTGGGATTACAGGTGTGAGCCACCACACCTGGCCTATCTATTCTTTTGTTGATGGACACTCAGGTTAATTCCATATCTCAATGGCAAACATTTTTGCTCATTTATTTATTCACTCAGTAAACTCACTGGATAACTGCTATATGTGAGGCACTGTATTAGGGCTTGGAATAGAAAAATAAGTGAGATTTTATATCTGCCCTTGAGGAATTCATTTCTAATTTAAAATGCAATTGTAAACAAACCATTTTTAAAAAAGCGATATGTGACTTAAAATGTACCTATCTGTATGGTGATGAAAATAGGCACACACAAGAGAGGTGAGTTTATCATTTTTTCAAGAGTGGAGTAAGAAATAAAAAATAATACTGTTTTAAGAAACTTCATACTTTCTCTCACTTGGTTTATAACATAAAGTTCCCATATTGTTATACCCTCTTCAAAAACATTTTAATGGCAACAAAATGTCATGGAGTGAAAGTGTTCATAACCTACTGGCAGTGGGTGTGGGGACTGGACATAATACCACGCTACGTGGTGACCGTAAAACAGGCCACTCTGTGTATGGGCATCCTAGGGTGTAAGCCCCACCACGAGGAATGTCACACTTTTCCAGGGGCTGTGAAGAAGATTCGGGGCCAGATATCAGCTCTTCTTACCAAACGCACGTTTTGACTTCCATTGGTAGACAGGCAAGATTGCCTCTATATCATGCATTAAGGGTTCAGGATAGTTTTTACAGCCAAACTTTGGAGCAGTCACACATCTGTCATAAAACGAAAGCAGGTGTTCATTGAGATGGGCATGGCAGGTGCTGCCTCCTGCTGGAGCCTTGCCACAAAGGTCAACCGGGTACCCATTGTTCTTGTTCAAGGTTTCATTAGCATTGGTGCCATCGTCTCACCATTTCCTTCAGTACCTAGGGTAGTGATGTGTTCACTGCTCACAAATCCTGTGGGTTGCCATGACCCTTTCCACACACACTCTAAAAGAGGTGCAGGGCTAATAAGTTAATTCTACAAAGAATATCAAGTATTTATTTAATAGTAACAGTGAGTAACCCATATGTAAAGCCCTATTTCCCATCCATTAATTCATTTTATCTTCAGAATACCTTCAGAGGAAAATATAATTATCCTCCATTTTACAGATGAGAAAACCGAGGAGATAATTTGATTGCTTAGGTACCCTATCCAAGGTCACTGAGCAGGGCTGTGAAGGAGTCAGTATTGGCATCTAAGCCATCTGGTTATGGAGACTGGCTGCTTAATCACTATGTTGCCTGCACATCAGGACTATGACTATGTCTGCCTACTTACTAGTGAGCGCCATGAGACTACATCCCTGCTAGTGGAGTGTACGCACTATTGGAGCCAAAGATGCTCCAGTAAAAGTTCATTAAACCAACAACCCTCTTTACTAGAGCCCTATGTTCTTATTAAGAAAGGGAATAAGGAATTCCAGTTCTAATCAGGACACTTGGCCTCCAAGTGGGAATAATCTTTGACCCTCATCAGTTTTCATTAATGTTCTGCCTGTTGGGTCAGCTAAATGCCAGATCTCCCAGGCATTTGAAGTGGATACATTACAAAGTGAGGACAATGTAGAAGATATGATGTAGATCCAAGAAAAGTCCTTGATGAGGAATTGTCTTAGTCTGTTTAGGGTGCTATAACAAAAACACCAGAAAGTTGGTAGCTTATAAACAAATATTTATTTTTCAGTTATGGAAGCTGGGAAGTCCAGGTCATGGCACAGCAGATCTGGTGTCTGGTGAGGGCCCTTGTATTAGGTGCCTCTCACTATGTCCTCACATGGAGGAATGGCGAGATAGCTCTTTTGGGTCTCTTTTATAAAGGCACCAATCCCATTCATGAGGCATCTGACTTAATGACTAATCACTACCCAAATGCCCTGACTTCTAATATACATTGAGGATCCTATCACACTGAGGATTAGGTTTTGATGTATAAACTAGGGGTGGAGAGGCACTAACAGTCAGACCATACAAGGAATCAAAAGAAGAATCACAGAAGCGAAAAGCAAATTCTGACACCAGTGCCAACAGATTGAGATAAAAAAAAAAAAAAACAACAAAAAACCGAGATACAGGCTGGGAATTAAATTGGACTTCAATCAAGTAAGGTATTCAGGAGTTGTTGCAAAAATGTCTAGTTATGATTCAAGGAGGCACTGTTTAAAACCCAAAAGCTTATTCTTGCCCCCTATTCTCATCAGCATGACAGTAAAACATTCCTTTGTGCTTGCTCTCCCACAGACACTGCTCTTAGTGCCATAATATATTGAACATGAATATTTATATGTATTAATTTCACCAACAATCCTGTATGGTAAGTATAGTATCACCTCCATTTTAAAATGAGAAAACTGATACCCAAAGTAATAAAATGATGTTGCCAAGATCACTCAGCTGGTATGTGACAGAGACAGAATTTAAAGCTAAGTGGTTTTGTTCCAGAGTATGTGTCATTAACTATTATATTACACTTCTTCTCAAGGGATAGATAGAATTTATCCATTGTGTTTGCCCGGAGTCATTTCACTGGTTCACGTTGGTGTCTGGCACATATGATAAGAGAAAAATGGTTCATCTACTCACTACAACAAAATTAGTATGGAATATTCTAACATACTTTACCAAAAACATAGCTTTACAGGGTAATTTTATGTTCTCTCTATGCCTGCAGCTTTAAAAAAGAAAATCCCAACCAATGGCCTGTATTAGCAATATCTGAGGTCACCTTTCAACATACTAAATAACACTACAAGGCATGTGGGGACAGATCTTGTCTCATAAATAAGATTCCTCTTAGAAATCTTTATAAGCACATTATTGCCAAATAATGGTAGCTATGCCAAAAATTGAAAGACTTATTCTTGGTTCTATTTGTAATTATTTGCAATCAACTCCACTAAATTTTACCATTATTTACCAAAATGATGCAAATTTACTCCCTCTTTTATTACTTTCAGTTTTTCTGGGCACTCTAAATATTTTCTCCATATAAAGCTTTCAGATCCAACCTTACATCCTTAACAAGTGGCTACTCCACTCAGTCAATGCAGCATTTGAATGGCAACCAATATTGATGCCATGAAATTGGTATAAGCCAGTAGAGTCATCAAGGGAGAAATCATCTTGTGTCAAGAGCACCCCAAGGCCTGCCTCCTCTAAGTCTTTAATCAGTGCTATAGATTGGATGTTTGCCCCTCCAAATGTCATGCCAAAATTTGATCCACAGTGCTTGAAGCGGGGCCTAATTGGAGGTGTTTGGTCATGGGGTGTTTGGTCATACCCCATAAATATTAGATTAATGCCATCCCTCAAGAGTGAGTGAGTTGTTCTATCAGTTTCCTTGGAAACTAAAGTTATAAAGAGCTCAGTATCTCCCTCCCATCTCTCCTACTTCCTTTATCATCATGTGGTCTCTGCACACCCTTCCTTTCCCCTTCTGCAATGAGTGGAAGCAGCCCGAGGCCCTCATCAGAAACAGGTGCTGGCACCATGCTTTTTGTGTAGCCTGCAGAACCATGAGCCAAATAAACCTCTTTTCTTTATAAATTACCCAGCCTCAGGTATTCCTTTATAGAAACACAAAACAAAGACAATCAGACTAAGACAATCAGCTAAACTTAGTGGTCTCAGGATCAAGAGGATCAAGGAGAGGTGCTATCTGTTATAACCCTGCATTTTAAACAACACACTCATAACACCAATATACTCTCCGTAGTTGCAAAATCATCTCAAATTCTCTTCATTTGTTTTAAACACATTCCTATCTTGGAGCCCAGCCCCTAAGCTTGCCTCACTTAGAAATTTAAACATTCTTAGCTGAGAAAAATAAATCATTCCAAGTTATGGAAATTTTAAATACAATTGTGGGTGTAAATGTTGCTCATAACATAGAAGGCAAAGCCTTTTAAAAATTATCTGAATAAAGTTAGGAAATTTTTGTTGCAGAATGTTATCATACTTTTTCATAATAAGTGATTCCTCAGCCCAGTACCAGAAGATTTTAACATTCATTAAAATTTCAAGTGTGCAGAGTTACATTCCAGAAAGGACTCCTTAAGTTTAAGAATGTGTGGTGGCTAATTTTATGTGTCAACCTGATTGAGCTAAAGAATACCCAGATAGTTGGGGAAAACATTTCTGAGTGTGTCTGCAAGGGTGTTCCTGGAAGACATTAGAATTTGAGTCAGTAGATTGAGTAAAGAAGATCCATCCACTATCACTAATGTGGATGGACATCATCCAATCTGTGAAGACTTGACCAGATGAAGGAAGGGCAAATTCTCTCTCTCTCTCTCTTCTTGAGCTGGTGCATCCATCTTTTCCTGTGTAAGAGCCTATCAGGACTCCAGATTCCGGAGCCTTTGGTTTCAGGGACTTACACTAGCAGTCCTTTTACCCACTGGGTTCTCAGGCCTTTAACCTCAGGCTAAATTACACCACCGACTTCCTTTGTTCTCTAGCTTGAAGACAGCATATTGTGGGACATCTTGGCCTCCATAATTTTGTGAACAGATTTCTATAATAAATTTCCTCATACACACACACACACACACACACACACAAACACACACATATATATACTATATATCCTATTGGTTATGTTTCTCTGCATAACCCTGAATAATACAATTATTTAGTAAAATTTTCATAATTGTTACACAAAATATACTTCTTTGTCTTTAAATTCTGAGTCACTCCTTTGTCCACTTCACTAAGAGAAAAAATGACAAATTCCCTTCTATTTCCCAAGGTTAACTTGTACATCTGCCCTAAATACTATACTCTGCCACTTCCTCTGAGATACTTGACCCTAAATAATTTCTCTCTCTTTACTAGTTCCTACCATGTTTTCCAATATATTAGATCTGTACTATAAGAAAAAAAATTAAAATCCTTCAGTGGTCGCTTCTTCATGCTAACAACCAGTTTCTCTCAAATTACTTAAATTTCTTAAACATATTTTATTAACCCTTAACTCTCCCAAGACTTACTTGTTTTACCACTTCACTGTAATCTGTTTCTCTCTGCACAAGTAAAATTGCTGCTTTAAAGTTCGATGATGACTTTTTAAACATAAACACCAACAGATTTTTAAAATATATAAACTCTTGTTTCTCTCTCTGTAGCACTATATGTTGGCCAGAGTGTAAGGTGTTTTGGCTATATCAATAAATTACTTTTTCTTCATTGAAACTCTAATCACTTCTTAGCTCAATAATTCTTTTGGTTTTATTTGTCCCATCCCAAACTCACCTATTCTAATAATTCTTACCTAAGACTGTACAACATACCCACTTGAGGATTTTTTTTTAAATAACTGTTCCTATGCCTCACCAAGGCCAGTTAAATCAGAATTACTTATGCCAAGATTGGAAATGATAAATAAATATGTATACTGAATGAATGGAAAAAGTGTAGAATGAGCTGTTGAAGTAATTAAAAAAAATCGATTCCCAACAGTTATGACAAGATACCTATATGACAACACACTCAAATCTTGTCATAAGAAATTTTTATTTAACTGGTCTCGGTGAGGCATAGGAACAATGAATTATTTTTTTCTTTATTGAAACTCTGATCACTTCTTAGCTCAATAACTCTTTATTGATTTTATTTGTCCCATCCTAAACTCATCTCTCATAATGCATAGATGGGATGGGACAAATAAAAACAACAAAGGGTTATTGACTCAGGATAAAGGCACTCCGTGGGTGATTTTAACATGTAATTCTTTCAGGGAACCACTTATCTAACAATTTCACATTCTGCTTTGCCTTCAAATCTTTCTATTTTCTATTGATAATATTCATACAATTCTCATTCTACACTCCCTCCATTCATGCAACATACATATATATATATTTACATTTATATATATTTACCATTTGGTACATTTTAATAGATGTATGTTATATGCTAGATACAAAGAATATCAAGATGAAATATGGCTCATAGCCCAATGGATAATTGGGTAACAGAGGTTAGAAGTATAGATGCTTAGGAGATAGAAAATGCAAAGTTACAAAAACTTAACTAAATGATACATTCACTTTTCTCTGACAAAAGACAAATTTCACAGGAAAAACAATTTCATAGGTAGACTCATCCTCTGTGAGTCACTGAGTGTGAAGGATAAAGGAGAAAAATTAAAGATAAACGGGTTTTAGAGTGTGTGTGAATGACTAGTAGATTTTAATGCCTTTAATCAATATATCATAGGAGGAGAGGGAAATTAATTCACCTTGTGCACTCAGTAGTTCAGAAGCCAATAAAAAATCTAAGTGGAGATATGCATTATGCCATTGTAAATGCAAATATGAATTTAAAAAATTATAGAGTTGAGCCCCTTACTTCTGCCACAGAGCTCATGACCTTTCTTCTTGTTTTCTCCATCTAAGGCACACCAACCCTCTTTCTTATTTGACTGTGTCATACTGTTGTCTCTGCACAGAACTCTCTGCTGTCTCTTAACCTAGCCAATTCCTTCTCACCTTTTTAGTTCCAACTTTCTTGTTTCTTCCAACTACTCACAGTACAAAGGTAACCCCATTATGTGCTCTCATATAATTATAAACTTCTCTTCATTACCTCTTATTATAAATGTAATTATCTAATTATGTAACCATTTGTTTAATATATCTCCATACTGAAAGCTATATGCTATGTGACAGTGAGCAGGGGTCATACCTGCTTCACTATCCCCCACCCTTTTTCTCATCATTCACAAAAGCAGATCATAGTATTTTGAACATATAATGAACATATAAAGAAATTAAGAAATATTAATTAAATAAATGAATTAAAGAAGGAATAAAACAAAGAGATTATTTGTTACCTTGGTAGAGGTATGTTTAGTTTTCGTTGTTACTGCTGTCATTTTGAGATGGAGGGGACTCGAGAGTATTTTATACCTTCTATATCATGATCAGTGAGAGGTCTTTCAACCTTTCATCTTCATATGTGACCACTCTCAAGTTTCACTATTAGTCCTAAAATAAAAGACATTCAAACTTTAACCCATCTTCTCCCTACAAAACTTACATTATACTTTTAAATTTCTTTCAGTAGCACCACCATACTACCATATCTTAACACTTAAAATAATAAAACTAAAATCCAGATTTTTATTTTTTAATTATAATATCATCTCCAGGTAATACATAAGCACGGTTTATCTGTACTTTATAAGACCTTTCAAATCTATCTCAACCTTCTATTACCCAAATTATGCCTCTGATTTCAGTCCATGGCACCGCATGTTCAAAATTATTTTAGTAGTTTAATTTCTTGTTTTATTTTTCTTCCATTCCTTCAATGTATTTCTTATGACTGCCAGATTAATCTTTCTGCAATAGTATTTGTTAACCATTATTAAGTTTCTTCCTTTATGGGCTCTTTCACATTAATCCCACTGATGTCCAAATAGCAGTTGATAGCAAACCCAGAAACTTTGTCTTAGCCCTACGTAATATTTTATCTCTCTCTTATCTCTATCTCTACCTCTACTTCTGTCTCTGTCTCTGTCTCTCTATATATATCTCTCTCAGCTAGAGATCTTATTTTGTGTGCTATTGAGGGATTAAAACCCACTCAAAGTATATCCCTAATCTCATTCATAGCAAACATAAAAAGCTATCATAACTTTCATCTTTCATCCCTTTCTTAGACTGAAGATGAGTCCTCTTTTTAAGAGCTAAACCCCCTCCATTTTTGCTCTGGATCTCGTTTTTTTCTGTCTTTTCAGGAACTATTTCCCTTCTATTATTATTTTCATTCTACATTATTAGGTTCTCCTTCTCTACTAAGTTGTTTGCATTAATGTAAGACTGTATTCTTTTCCCTTTAATCTTAAAAAAAGTATATAAAAATATCTCAGCTACCACCCACTTACTTTCTAGCTAAACCTCAAAAGACCCATCTGTCTTACGCACACTTTCTCTTCCTCCTCTACATTTTACTCTTCAATCTACTGCCATCTGGCACTGCCCCTACTTCACAAAGGCTTACGTAAAGTTTATATTGCTTATCTCAAAGAACCTCTACATTACCATAGGAAAATTGATGTTTTTCTAATACTACTACACTTGACTGCAATATTCATCACAGTTGATTACCTCTTCCTAACTTGAAACATTTATCTTTATCAGCTGTTGCAACAGCACCCTCTCATGATGTTTTTTCTACCTCACTGTCACCTTTTTTCATGTTTTTTTCATTGACTCCTCTACACAACCACTAAATGATGCTTTCAATTAGAACTAGATCCTATGTCTCTTCTCTTTTTCTCCTCATGCTGTCCCATGCCTTTATCTCCAACTTGTTAGTGAATTCTAATGTCTTTGATTCAGCCTTGTCTTTTGAAGTTCTGGCTAAGAAGTATATTCCACCACTCTACTTGCCATCTCTATTTGCTTACTGCTTAGGGAATCTCAGGCTTAACATGACCAAAATCAAATTCCTAGTTAAATTCCTCACAAATATCCCCCCCATTCTTCACCATAAAAACAAATTGCATAATTACCCAATCTATTCAAGCCATAATTTTGGAGATGTCTCTTTTTCTCCCAAAACATAAAATCTAATATATTAGAATTTCTTGCTGAGTCTATATCAAAAACATGTCTCCATGTATCCACATTGCTCCATCTTCATAGCCTCCACCTTTGTCCAAGTTATTATCATCTCTTCTTAATTGTAGCAAATATTTCTTAATTCGTTCCTCTACTTTCATTCTTCTTGTACCTAATGCATTATCCCCTTGGCAATCAGCAAAATATGTATGTCTTCTTGCAAGTCTCATACTTAAAACAAAAACTTTAATGTCTTACCTTAGCATTTAGAATAAAATACCAATCCTTTATTATGACATCACACATGCTTTTCCCAGTCCCACATGATATTCCAGTTAACACCTGGAATAACTAATAGATTTATTTCACAGTGAGATCTTGCCACTTTCCCTTTCATTCACTAACCTCCAACCTCATTTACCTTCCGTTAATTTCTCAAGAATACTAGGTAGTAGTTCTTCTTACATTTTTGAGAGTTTTTTCTCCCTAAAATATTCCCATTCTTTGGTCTTCTAAAACTTATATCTTCTAAAACACTATTTATCACCATTTGAAATCAACCTCATTTATCTATTTTTCAATCATTATTATATTTCTTCCCATTAAATTTGTATTCCATGAAGGCAGGATAAACATTGAACTGATTGATATATAGTATCTGATATGGTTTGGCTGTGTCCCCACCCAAATCTCATCTTGAATTGTAACTTCCACAATTCCCATGTGTTATGGGAGGAACCTGGTGGGAGGTAATTGAGTTATGGGGGTGGGTCTTTCCCATGCTGTTCCCATGATAGTGCATATGTCTCATGAGATATGACAGTTTTAAAAAAGGGAATTTTCCTGCACAAGCTCTCTCCTTTTGCCTGCTGCCATCCATGTAAGAGGTGACTTGCTCCTCCTTGCCTTCCACCATGATTGTGAGGCCTCCCCAACCATGTGGAACTGTAAGTTCATTAAACCCTTTTCCTTCATAAATTATCCAGTATCAATGTGTCTTTATTAACAGCATGAAAACAGACTAATACAGTAAATTAGTATCAGGAGTGGGGTGCTACTGAAAAGATACACAAAAATGTGGAAGTGACTTTGGAACTGGATAACAGGCAGAGGTTGGAACAGTTTGGAGGGCTCAGAAGAAGACAGACAAATGTGGGAAAGTTTGGAACTTCCTACAGACTTGTTGAATGGCTTTGACAAAAATGCCGATAGTGATATGAACAATAAAGTCCAGTCTGAGGTGGTCTCAGATGGAGATGAGGAACTTGTTAACTGGAGTAAAGTGACTCTTGTTATGTTTTAGCAAAGAGACTGATGGCATTTTCGTCCTTTCCTAGAAATTTTTGGAACTTTGAACTTGAGAGAGATGAGTTACAGTATCTGGCTGAAGAAATTTCTAAGCAGCAAAGCATTCAAGAGGTGACTTGGGTGCTGTTAAAGGCATTCTGTTTTATAAGGAAAGAAGAGAATAAAAGTTCAGAAAATGTGCAGCCTGACAATGCAATAGAAAAGAAAATCCCATTTCCTGAGGAGAAATTCAAGCTGGCTGCAGAAATTTGCATAAGTAACAAAGAGCCGAATATTAATCTCCAAGACAATAGGGAAAATGTCTCCAAGACATGTCAGAGGTCTTCATGGCAGGCCTTCCCAACACAGACCTGAAGACCTAGAAGGAAAAAGTGGTTTCATGGGGTGGGCTTAGGGTCCCTGTGCTGTGTGCAGCCTAGAGACTTGGTGCCCTGAATCCAGACTGCTACAGCCATGGCTGAAAGGGGCCAATGTAGAGCTCAGGTCATGGCTTCAGAGGGTGCCAGCCCCAAGACTTGGCAACTTCCATGTAGTGTTGAGCCTGCAAGTCCACAGAAGTCAAGAATTGGAGTTGGGGAACCTCTGTTTAGATTTCAAAAGATGTATGGAAATGCCTGGGTGTCCAGGCAAAAGTTTGCTGCAAGGGTGGGGCCCTCATGGAGAACCTCTGCTTGGGCAGTGTAAAAGGGAAATGTGGGGCCGGAGCACCCACACAGAGTCCCTACTGGGGCACCACTTAGTGGAGCTGTGAGAAGAGGGCCTCCGTCCTCCAGACCCCAGAATGGTAGATCCACTGACACCTTGCACCATGCACTTGGAAAAGCTGCAGATACTCAACACCAGCCCATGAAAGCAGCTGGGAGGGAAGCTGTACCCTGCAGAGCCACAGCGGTGGAACCGCCCAAGACCATGGGAAACCACCTCTTGCATCAGCATGACCTGATGTGAGACATGGAGCCAAAGGAGATCACTTTGGAGCTTTAAGATTTGACTGCTCCAGTGGATTTTGAACTTGCATGGGACCTGTAGTCCCTTTGGTTTGGCCAATTTCTCCCATTTGGAATGGCTGTATTTACCTAATGCCTATACCCCCATTGTATCTAGGCAGTAACTAACTTGCTTTTGATTTTACAGGCTCATTGACGGAAGAGACTTGCCTTGCTCAGATGAGATGTTGGATTGTGGACTTTTGAGTTAATGCTGAAATGAGTTAAGAGTTTGAGGGACTGTTGGGAAGGCATGATTGGTTTTGAAATGTGAGGACATGAGATTTGGGAGATGCCAGGGGTGGAATGACACAGTTTGGTTGTGTCTCCACCCAAATTTCATCTTAAATTGTAACTCCCACAATTCCCACATGTCATAGGAGGAACCTAGTAGGAGGTGACTGAATCATGAGGGCAGGTCTTTTCTTTGCTGTCCTCATGGCAGTGAATAAGTTTCATGAGATCTGATGATTTTATAAACTAGTTTCCCTGCACAAGCTCTCATTATTTGCCTGCTGCCATCATGTAAAATGTGACTTGCTCTTCCTTGCCTTCTGCCATACTTGTGTGGCCTCCCCAGCTATGTGGAACTGTAAGTCCATTAAACCTTTTTCCTGTATAAATTACCAAGTCTCAGGTATGTCTTTATTATCAGCATGAAAACAAACTAATACAGTATCCATCAACCAAATGTTTTTCAACTGTCAATTAGTGATACTAAATTAAAGCATAAATCACTAAATACTTCCATCCAAAGTCATTTGAACACAAAAACTAGGATAATACATAAATTTTCAAATTTTATAGTAAAACAAATTAGTTAGTATTTTCTATAGTGAAATGTTGCCCAAAAACTCTAGACTATGATATTAAATTTTTTTTATTTTGAGGAAAGGAAGAAACATAATGGTAGACAGAAAAAACATCTTCCAAGTTTTATGCCATTCACATTGAAAGAGGTGTTTTTATGAGCAAATGTTACAAAAAATAATGTAGTTCTTACCATTGTTTAATCCAAATATTAACACCTAGAATAACTGATGAATGTATTTAAACAATAAGATGTGGTGACATTTTTATGATTCAGCAGGATGTTACAGTTCAGCTAGAATAGAGCACAGTCATTGTGTTCATCTCTTTTTTGCTGATTTTTATGCAGTTTTTATACAAGTGAATACAATGAAAATAAAATAATTTCAAAACACTTGACACATACATAACAAAGGTGCCCTAAAGTATTTCCATCAGTTTTTAGCATCTCATCATCATAATGTATAGCAGAACAGTGGCTTCTAAGTTTATTAGGCAAAATAAATCTTAATAATTGCTCCAGGAACAGACTCTTTTATAAAATGAAGATGTATTGTGTTAAATCTGTCATTCCAAGTTGCCCAGGAAAGCACAAGTCACAATGAAGACGCCAAAATATTTCAAACAGTATTGGCAAATGAAGTGCATCAGACAATTTTATTTAAAAATTAGTGTTGGATTGAAGATGTTTCAGAGTTATTTTTCTTTTTGTAAAAAAAAAAAAAAACTTTTTCATGAAATAATTTAAATTTAATGAAAAGTTATAAGGATAAAACAGATAACTATATATTTTACACAGATTCATGAATTATTAACGTCTTGCTACATTCTCTATATCTATATTTAGATCTATCTATATATACATATAATTACTATTTATGGACTATTTCAGTATAACCTGCATACAATATGTTGCTTTACCATTTAATACTTAAGGAATTTTTCCAACAGAAAGAATGGGAATTTTCAGTACCATTCAAAATGGAATAAGATAGCAAGGGCCTGGTCACAACTGTAAATTCTGAAATGAATAAACTCATCAACTACCCGAGGACTCTGAAAAGGTAAAGAAGAACAGAAAGATAAAGGGGCAATTTAAAACTTGAAGAAGGACCAGCAACAGCACATTTCCTAAGTTGTTTGTTTTGTTTTCTTTTCTCTATTTATTTCTAAGTCTGCACCTAAGAAAGATCTAGTAGCTCAGGTTATGAAACTGGGCAGTGAACACTGGAATGAAAACATTTTCTAGCCCTGAGGCCAGGAAAAGTGGGGAGTACTGGGTGAATTTTTTTTTTTTTTTTTGCAGCCCTGCTGCAAAGCAAACCCTATTGCAGAGATGAATTAGTCTTGCAGTAGCAGAGGTGGAGCCATAGGTATATAAAATTTCAATGTGAAACCTGTGTCTATGGCTAGATGAGCCAAGAAAAGGAGTGACTGCTGTCTAAAAAGTGCATGGCATGAATTTTCTAATTTTTTTTCTCTTCTTTCTCTCACAACCTTGCCGTGTGGGTAATAATCCCCAGTCAGTCAGATTTGCCAACTCAGTTGAATAAAACTATGAAAGAAGCTAATTTTTCTGGCCAAAGAAACTGGGAAAGAGGATCCTTGGTAGCCAGAGGTTACAGGTAAATTCAGAGAGGATAGAACTTGGGAAGGAATTCGATAATTATGTATATAAACCAAGACAACTACTCGACTTACCCATAACCTGGGTATGTGTGAAAAAGACCCCCAAAACCATAGTGAAGGTTTTGAGAACCACTACCAACTCCTAGAAATCAAAGAGTGGCATGGTAACATTCAAACACTATAACAGAGGCTTCAAAAACTTAATTGACAATGGAATCATTGCTGGCAGAAGGCAAGGAAGAACTTGCAGTTGGGCCTAACCAGGTTGATTACCAAGAAAAACAACATCAGCAATAGCATCAACGAATCAATATTATCTGGAGGATTTAAACAGGATCCAGATTTTCATAACAAAATGATCTATACATTGAGGATACAATCTAAAATTACATGGCATAAATACATCATAGAGAATATGATCTTTGACTATACCCAATTCTCAAGGAAAAAGACAACCAACTGATGATAAACCTGATTTGACTCACATGTAGGAATTATCACACAAAGACCTTGAAGAAGCTATGATAACCATGAGGCAAGGTAGACATTAAGCTTGCTTAAAATGAATGGAGAGAGAGTTCTGAGCAGACAGATAGAAACTTTAAAACAACTAACTGGAAAATTCAGAAATAAAGATATATTATCTAAAGTAGAAAATTCACTAAATAGGCTCAGTAGCAGAATGGTGATAACAGAGAAAAAAAGTTAGTGACCTTGAATATAGAACAAAAGAAATTATCTAATTTGTGGAATCGACAGATACAATACTTTTTTAAAAATATCAAAGCCTCCAGAGCTTATGATACAAAAACAAAAGGCTAACCATTTGTGTCTTCGAAGTTTCAGAAGCAGAGGGGAAAAGACAATGCAGAAAAAAATACTAACTTTTATTTTAAGTTCAGGGGTACATGTGCCGGTTTCTTACACAGATAAACCTGTGTGGTGGAAGACTGTTGTACAGATTATTTTATCACCCAGGTATTAAGCCTAGTAACCATTAGTTGTTTATCCTGATCTTCTCCCTCTTAACACCTTCCATATATATGCACCAACACAGATGAACCGAGATTTATAAAGTAAGTTTTTAGAAACCTTTAAAGAGACTTAGAATCCCACACAATAATAGTGGGAGACTTTAACACCCCACTGAAAATATCAGATCACTGAGACAGAAAATTAACAAAGATATTCAGGACCTGAACTCAGCACTGGATCAAATGGACCTGAAGGAAATCTACAGAATTCTTCATCCCAAAACAATAGAATATACATTCTTCTCATTGACACATGGCACTTACTTTAAAATTGATCATATAATTGAAAGTAAGACACTCCTCACCAAATGCAAAAAACTAAAATCATAACAGCCTGTTAGACCAAAGTGCAATTAAATTAGACCTCAAGACTAACAAATTCAGACAAAACCAACAATTACATGGAAATTGAATAACCTGTTCCAGAATGACTTTTGGGTAAATAATGAAATTAAGGCAGAAATCAAAAACTTCTTTAAAACTAATGAGAACAAAAATACAAAGTACCAGAATTTGAGACACAGCTAAGGCAGTGTTAAGAGGGAAATGCATAGCACTAAATGCCTATATTAAAAATTTAGAAAGATTTCAAGGTAACAACCTAACATCACAACTCAAAAAAACTAGAGAACCAAGAGCAAAGAAATACCGAAGCACACAGAAGACAAGAAATAACCAAAATCAGAGATAAACTGAAGGAACTAGAGACATGAAAAACCATTCAAACGTTCAACAAATCAAGTAGCTGTTTTTTTGAAAAAATAAAAAATAAAATAGATTGACTACTAGCTAGATTAATAATGAAGAAAAGAGAGAAGATTCAAATAAACACAATCAGAAACAATAAAGGGGTATTACCACTGACCCCACAGAAATACAAACAACCATTAGAGAATATTATAAACATCTCTGTGCCCACAAACTAGAAAATCTAGAAGAAATGGATAAAATCCTCAACACAGACACCATGCCAAGACTGAACCAGGAAGAAATTAAATCCCTGAACAGACCAATAATGTGTTCTGAAATTTAGGCAATAATAGCCTACCAACAAAAAGAAGCCAAGAATCAAACAGATTCACAGCTGAATTCCACCAGATGTACAAAGAAGAGCTGGTACCATTCCTACTGAAACTATTTCAAAAAACTGAGGAAGAAAAACTCCTCGCTACTGCATTCTATGAGGCCAGCATCATCCTAATACCAAAACCTGGAAGAGATACAAAAAAACAAAAACCTTCAGGCCAGTATCCTTCATGTACATTGATGTAAAAATCCTCAACTAGATACTGGCAAATTGAATCTAGCAGCACATAAAACAGTTTATCCCCCACGATCAAGTAGGCTTCATCCCAAGAATGCAAAGTTGGTTCAACACATGCAAATCAATAAATGTGATTCATCACATAAACAAAGCTAAAGACCAAAACAACATGATAATCTCAAAAGATGTAGAAAGGGATTTCAATAAAATTCACATCCCATGTTAAAAACTCTCAATAAACTAGGTGTTAAAGAAACATACCTCAAAATAATAAAAGCCAAATGCACAGCCAACATTACACTGAATAGGCAAAAGCTGGAAGCATTCCCCTTGAAAACTGGCACAAGACAAGGATGCCTTCTCTCACCATGTCTATTCAACATAGTATTGGAAGTTCTGGCCAGGGCAATCAGGTAAGAGAATGAAATAAAACGTATTTAAATAGAAAGAGAGATAGTCAAAGTACCTTTGTTTGCAGATGACATGATTTTATATCTAAAAAACCCCATCATCTCAGCCCAAAAGCTTCTTAAGGTGATAAGCAACTTCAGCAAAGTCTCAGGATATAAAATAAATGTGCAAAAATGGCTAGCATTCCTATACACCAACAACAGGCAAGCCGAGGACCAAAGAATAAAATACCTAGAAACACAGCTAACTAGGAAGGCAAAAGATCTCCACAAGGAGAACTACAAACCACTGCTCAAAGAAAGCAGTGATGCACATACAAATAAAAAAACATTCCATGCTATGGATAGGAAGAATCGATATCATTAAAATGGCCATACTGCCCAAAGTAATTTATAGATTCAATGGTATTCTCATTAAACACCACTGACATTCTTCACAGAACTAGAAAAAAAAACTATTTTAAAACTTAGATGGAACAAAAAAGAGCCCAAATAGCCAAGGCACTGCAATCCTAAGCAAAAGGAACATAGCTGGAGGCATCATGCTATGCAACTTCAAACTATACTACAGGGCTGTAGTAACCAAAACAGCATGATACTGGTACAATAACAGACACCTAGACCAATGGAACAGAATAGAGAATCCAGAAATTAGACCACACACCTACAACTATCTGATCTACAACAAACCCGACAAAACAAGCAATGGGGAAAGGGCATCCTCTTCAATAAATGGTGCTGGGACAATTTGCTCGCCACATGTAGAAGATTAAAACTAGACCCCTTCCTCATACCATATACAAAAAAATAACTCAAGATGGATTAAAGACTTAAATGTAAAAGCCCCAAACTCTAAATGATGCAGGATTTTCCTCAGCCCCTTCATCAGACTTGCAACAGTGGTGCCCTGTTTACTTGGCACACCACACTCAATCCCTTGCAGGAGGGAGCATGTGAGCAAGTTAGTGAGGGATCCATCTCGCTGCCAACAGAAACAAGCTCCATGCAGGGCCCGTGGCAGTGCCCCAGTAGGGGTGCCTGTGACCCTGAAGCCCCAGAGAACATGTTACAATGCTCTTTTAGCTCCACTGTGTGTATCAGTTCACTTGGCTCCTTGCCTTATTGTGTGGAGTGACTGTTTTCCACCAGCAAGGGCAAACGGCCAGCATGACATCCTTTTTTGGGTATCCACGGCTGGTGGATCCCAAGCTCTTGTCTGGCATCCAAGAAGAATAAGGTCATGTGGACACTTAAAGGATGATGAAGGCAGAGAATTTTATTTAGCGATGGAAATGGCTCTCAGTGGAGAGGGGAGCTGGAGAGGCGACAAGATGGGCAGGTATTCTTCCCCTGAAGTCCTGTCAGCTCTTCCCTGAAGTCAAGCCATCTCTTCAAAGTCAAGTCACCTTTTTCATCCGAAGTACAGCAGTCTCTCTAAAGTCAAGTTGCCTCTCTCCAGTCAAGCTGCCTCTCTCTCCCCTACCAACTGAGCCTGGGATCTTTATAGGCACAGGATGGGGGAGCAGGGCTGGCCATAGTAGTTTTGGAAAAGGCAACATTAGACTGGCAAAAAGGCATTATTCAAAAAGAATCAATCAGGAGAGAGTGGGCAAACAAAATAGAGGTTCTCATTTTGGGCTGCGGGTTTCAGGCTTTTTGGCTTGAAGGTGGGGTTTCACCAAGGACTTGCCCCTGTCAGCCTCCTGCCTCTATCATAAAAACTCTAGAAATCAACCTGGGCGCTGCCATTCAGAACATACGAATGGGAAAAGATTTCATGACAAAGACACCAAAAGCAACTGAAACAACAGCAAAAATTGACAAATGAAATCTAATTAAACTAAAGAGCTTCTGCATAGCAAAATAAACTATCAACAGAGTAAACAGAAAAAAACTTTTTTTGAGAAAACAGAAATCTTTCCAAGTTTGGTGAAAGATATAAATAAGTGATTGGAGAAACTCATCAAATCAAAATAAAATAAAGTCAAATAAAACTATGTCCAGGTAATTCATAAATTAAACTACTGAAAATATAAGCTAAAGAAAAAAACTTAATTCAATATATATAAAAGAAAATGGGATATTAATGGGACAACTGTGGAGGCTAGTAGACCATGTGTGAAACATCTTTAAAACAACCCAGTATTCTTCATCCAATGAAACATTTTGCAGTAATGAAGTGAAATATATATAACTTTAGATGAAGGAAAACCAAGAGAACGTGTTGCCAGCAGTCCTGCTCTAAAACAATGCTAAAGAAAGTTGTTCAGGCTGAAGGATGATGAAACTAGACGCCAGGCACGGTGGCTCACGCCTGAAATCCCAGCACTTTGGGCCAAGGCGGGCAGATCACCTGAGGTCAGGAGTTTGAGATCAGGCTGGCCAACGTGGTGAAACCCTGTTTCTACTAAAAATACAAAAATTAGCCAGGTGTGGTGGCACTTGTCTGTAATACCGGCTACTTGGGAGGCTGAGGCACGAGAATTTCTTGAACCGGGGAGGCAGAGGTTGCAGTTAACTGAGATCACACCACTGCACTCCAGCCTAGGCGACAGAGTGACACTCCGTCAAAAAAAAAAAAAAAAAAAAGAAAAGAAAACTAGAGGTAAACTTTAAACTTCAAGAATAAAAGATACATGGTAAATATGTTGGTAAAAATAAAAATCATTTTTCCTCTTATGTTTTAAAAATATGTATGACAAATAAAACGAAAATTTACACCTTTTTTGCTGTGATTTTCTGTGTATGTAGATAAATACATAAACCTATAAGAAGGAGAGTAAAGAAAGCTACAAATACAAATATTTTTATACCCATAGTAATGTTGCAAATTCAGAAAAATTAAGATTGTTAAAATCATTTAATTTAGTATACAGTATATATTCTAATTTCATTACCTATCACAATAATTTATTTTATGGCACTTTTCCCTACAGGACAATATCTAGTTTAGGATTACATATTGCAATTACTCAGGTTTCTTTAATCTCCTGTAATCTGGAAGAATGCCTTTGCTTTTCTTTGTGTTTCATAACATCAACAGCTTAAAAGATACTGGATAATTCTTTATTATTATTATTATTTTGAGAAGGAGTCTTGCTCTGTCACCCAGGCTGGAGTGCAGTGGCACGATCTTGGCTCACTGCAACCTCTGCCTCCTGGGTTCAAGCGATTCTCCTGCATCAGCCTCCCGAGTAGCTGGGACTACAGGCACATGCCACCACGCCTGGCTAATTTTTGTATTTTTAGTAGAGATGGGGTTTCGCCATGTTGGCCAGGCTGGTCTCAAACTCCTGACCTCAGGTGATCCACCCGCCTCGGCCTCCCAAAGTGCTGGGATTACAGGCATGAGGCACTGCACCCAGTCCTGGATAATTATTTTATAGAATATTCCTGTTTGGTTTTGTCTGATGTCTCTTCATAATCAGATTCAAGTAATGTATTCCCACCTCTAGGTATATTGTGTAAAAAATATTTTGATCTTTACAGAATATCCCATTTGGAGGCACATGGCATCTGCCTACGCTTTACTGGTGATGTTAATTTTGATCACAAGGTCAGAATGTTCTCTAGTTTCCTCACTGAATAGCTACTATTTTTGCTTTGCAACTAACAAGCAATCTATGGCTAGACATTGAAATTATGCAGATATCCTAATCTCCATCAAATTTTGCTCCCCTAGATTTAATACTGATTCATGATTCTTGAAATATTTAAAATGCTAATTGCAAAATAATAATTCTCCAACTGTTACTCCATGTATATTTATCAATCTGCATTTTTCTATGAGATACTTATCTAATCTATCTAGCTAATAAACTCCTATTTTTTACAAAAAGTTATAATTTATTATTGAACACATTTTATTTGATATTCAACGTGAACCAAATTTGGTCAGTGGGAATCTTGTTAATCTTTCTCCTTCATCCCCTTCAGTTTTTTTTTTTTACACTACTTATTTTGCAGCATAACAATAAGTTCTGGGCTCACCTTGGACCTTTTCTGCCCCAGGCATGGAATGAGCCATTTTTCCAAGGAGCTCTAATTCTTTATAGTGAGAAATGGTATATATAAACCAAAATTTCAGCAGCTAGGTATACTTATTACTACTAGATCATCATCACTTTTAGGTCGTTTAGTGGACAGAGATAAGATATAGGTACAGATTTTTAGTTTAGTTCAGTTTAATTTCCCTAATTTGAGTCAAATTGTTTCCCTAATATTTCCCTAATTAGTCAAGTCTTATTGTCTAGTAGTTATTTAGTTATTTTCTTTACTGGTTCATTGTGGTTGTTATTCATTTACAATAATAGTTGGGTTCTTTTCCTTCTGTTTGCAGTTCATTTTAGAATTCTTTTTATCTTTGTTGATTTAATTTTGAATGATTAGAATATGAATGTGCTTCCAAAACTAATAAAAAATTATACTCAGAGAAGTGTTATGCTATCCCTTTTCCCCTAGCCTGACACCATAACTCGCCAATTTCACAGGGTTCTAGTTATCCATCCTGTGTTTTCTCTAACAAAAATGAGCAAATTCATGTAGCTTTTCTTGTTCCTTCATCTTTCTTATGCAATGGAAAAAAATACTTTACTTTTCTAATATATTATATATTATAAAACATATCACAATACTTTTGTAAATAAATTCAATCGGTTTATAGATGTCTTTTTCTTTTTTTGTCACAGCTGAACAGTATCTATTTGGTTGTGTGCACCATACCTAATTTAAACATTTCCCTGTATTTGGACATTTAAATTAACATTTTATAATTACAAATAATTTTTAATAAATAACATTGACACAAGCTATTTTTGTATGGTTGGAGGTGTATCTTCAGAATTAATTCTCAAAATATAGATTGGTGAGTCAAAGGACAAATACATATGTAGAATTTTAGTCTCACCAATAACGTCTGAGATGGACTGTTTCCCGAGAGTTTCACCAACATAGGCCTAGTAAAGTATACCGTCAAGCTTTTGAATTTTGTCCAGCATTTCAGTTATCCTATGAGTAAAGCTGAACATCTGTTCATATATTTAAAAATTTAAAAATTCTATGTATGTGTCTACAGATGTATGTAAGTCTATTCATGCCATTTGCCTATTTTTCTGTAAGATTTTTTCTTCCTCAAAATTATTAAAATTTCTTTATTGGGAATATTAACTTCATATCTGTGTTAGAAGTTGAAAATATCTTCTTCCAGTTTTGATTTTGCTTATGATGTTCTTATGATGAAAAGTTTGTATTTTCCAAACAAATTTTAACGAATATACAATATTTATTATAAATATATAATCATCTATTGACATAAGTATGTATAAGCATTTATGCACTTATGTATATCTAAATATAGTAAATAGTTATAAAATAAATACATACAAAGTCTGAAGTAATTATGCTTATTTGTACTGTATCGGAATTTTGATATATAGCTAGAAAGCCTTTCCCTACACTGTCATAAAGAAATTCATTCAAATTTACCTCTAGTACATCAACGGTTTTATATTTTATAATCAGAACTCTGATTTATTTGAAGTTTATTCTGTGTATGTTTTGAAGGAAATGTCTAATTTTATTTTTCAAAAATGTATCTAAGTGTTCCAACATCATTTGCTTAAAAACTGAGCTTTGCCCTATTTGAGATGTTTCTTTACCATGTGCTATATTTGCATATGTACTTGGGTTTATTTCTGGAATTATTTGTTTAGTCATGTGCCAATCATACATATTTTCATTATAAAGACTTTGTAGTATATTAACATATTGTAAAAGATGATTTCTACACAAAGCTCTACCTTTCCAGTAGTGTCTTATCTATTTTTAGCTTTAAAATGTACAAGTTGAGTTGATATAGGTATGAATTGTGAATTAATTATCACAATCAAGATAACATTCATCATTTCACATAGTTACAATATTCTTGTGTGTGGATGTATGTGTGTGTGTGTGTGTGTGTGTGTGTGTGGTGAGAATATTTCAGCAAATTTAAAATATATAATATGGTATTATTAACCATAGTCACAGTGCTGCACATTATATTTTGAGAAGTTTTGTATATCACATAACTAAAACTTTATACCCCTTCACTAACATTTTTCCTTTTTCCCTCCCTTAGCCTCTGGCAACCACCATTCTATTCTTTTCCTAATGATTTGACTATTTTATGTTTCACATATTATTGAGAAGAAGGAACCTTTTCAACCTCTTTTTACAAGGCCAGCATCACTCTAAAACCGAAGCCCAACACACATGTCAAACAAAGAAAAACTACAGCCCATATCCTTAATAAACATAGATGAAAAATCCGCAATAAAATACTAGCAAACAGAATTCAACAGCACATTGAAAGGATCATACACCTTTGGTATCCCAAATATGTAGAAACTAAATAATATAGTTGTGAACAACCATCGGATCAAAAAAGAAATCAAAAAGGAATTTAAAAAGTATCTAGCGACAAATGAAATGAGAACACAACATACCAGAAATTATAACCCATAAGCAAAGTGCTTTTGGAGCAAGATGGAGCAAGAAATTCCTACCTTTAGAAAGAAGAAAGATCTGAAATACATAACCTAGGTTTACATCTTAATAAACTAGGACAAGAGGCCGGGCGCGGTGGCTCACGCTTGTAATCCCAGCACTTTGGGAGGCCGAGGCGGGCGGATCACAAGGTCAGGAGTTCGAGACCACGGTGAAACCCCGTCTCTACTAAAAATACAAAAAAATTAGCCAGGCGTGGTGGCGGGCACCTGTAGTCCCAGCTACTCAGAGAGGCTGAGGCAGGAGAATGGCGTGAACCCGGGAGGCGGAGCTTGCAGTGAGCCGAGACTGCGCCACTGCACTCCAGCCTGGGCGACAGAGCGAGACTCTGTCTCAAAAAAAATAAAAATAAAAATAAAAAAATAAACTAGGACAAGAAGGACAAACAAATCTCAAAGTCAGAAGAAGCAAATAAATAATAAAGATTAGAGAAAAACTAAATCAAATAGTAAAAAGCATAGAAAAAACTGCAAAACTAAGTTGTTTTTTGAAAAGATAAACAAAATTGACAAATTCTTAGCTAGACTAAGGCAAAAGACTCAAAATCAGAAATGAAGGAGGAGACACTACAATAGACGCCTCAGAAATAAAAATATTCATAAGCGGCTATTATGAACAATTATATGCCAACAAACTAAATAGCCTAGAAGGAATATTCCTAAACACATACAATCTGCCAAGACTGAATTAAGAAGAAATTGAAAGCCTGAACAGATCAATAACAAATAAGGAGATAGAATAAGTAATCAAAAACCTCCCAACAAAGAAAATCCCAGGACCAGATGGCTTCATGTGTAAATTTTACCAAATATTCAAAGAAGAATTAATATCAACCCTTTCAAACTCTTCCAAAAATGCACAAGCAAAGGAAGCACTTCTAAACTCATTTTATGAGGCTAGCATCACTCTGATGCCAAAACCTAGCTACATTTATGTGTAAATTTTCCTAGTCAACTTGATTAGCTCCAGAGAAAACTCTATGGTATTTTTATTCATATCACATTAAGTCTATAAATTAATTTAGGGAGAATTTATATCTTGATGCTGTTTCGATGTCCTAAAGAGGTATTGTTTTCAATACTACTTTTGTAAATTCCAGAGTATTTGATATTTTTATGTGTTCCAACATTTATGTTAAATTTATTTGTAAGTATTTTATCATATTTGTTGTTATCACAATTAAACTCTTTGTTTTGTTCAATATTCTGTAGACTTGGTTTTGATATCCTTGACAGTTTTGATGAGTGCTGGCTAGGTATTTTGTAGAATGCTCCTCTGTGGGAATATGTTTGATGTTTTTCTTTTGTTTAAATTGGATTTGTGGGCGTTTGCTTCAGTGAAGGGGAGAGATCACAGAGATCAAGCGTCATTTTTATTACCTCACTCACACAAGATCATATCAACATGAATTATTATTTACAGCATTAACTTTAATTCCCTGGCTGAACTAGTACTGATCAGGATTCTCCACTGTAGATGACTCTTTTCTTGCCCTTGCCATATTCTGTTTATTCACGTTCTATAGCATACTTTTTGAAAGACAATCACTTAATAAGTGGGGATTTATGTTACTCCTCCTTTAGGGAAGAATAGCAACATAAATTATTTGAAATTATCCAGCATAGGAGATTTGTATATTTTCCATTTATTTATTTATTTATTCAATCATTTGCATATGTGTCTATGGATTTATGAATATTTAATTTATACTTTGGGCTATAGTCCAATACTACCTTATTTATCTTAACTCAAATTCTTCCAGCTTTGACAATCACGAACTATTTCAGTTTGCTCCTGTGTACTTTTGATATACCCATCATTGTGGGGTTTGATTTTTTTAGTTCACCATATTCACCATACTGTCTGGCTCTACAAGATGCTCTAGACTTATCTCGCAAATTTTCTTCTGCAGTGCTAGACCACCCATTTGTTTAAGAAGCCATGATTTATTTTATTGGAGAACAGTATTAAAAATCGAGATCTGTTCCATAAAAACACACTTCCTTTGGAGTTACATTGCTTCTTTGCTGACAGAGCAAGAACATGTCAGTTTCTGTAATTCAATTTTAAAAAACTTTTGAGATAAAAATTGTGCCCTGTGTCAGTCTGTTTGAAGAATACTCTGAGATTGCAAGGTATTATATTTTAACTTTTTTCATTTGCAAAAAAAAAAAATGTACCTGGTTGACTCAGCCTTTTCATAATTTTATTTAACCAAAAAATGTAAAGCATAACTATATACTGTGATTAATATAATTCTGAAACTATAATCCATAACCATTAATTTAAAATGACTACATTCATTAAATTATTTTTACTGATTGGCTTACTTTAAAAATCGTAATTATCCTGAACTTTAATTTTAGAAAATAAATGAATACAAATTTCACTGACATATTTTCATAAATCATATTTTTGCATAAGATTTATTTGACAATGGGTATGATCTAAAAAAATGTTTGAAAACACACATATGATCAACAGAATATCCTATGCTATCTTGGACTCAGAGCAAATTTTTATTAACACTTTACTTTGTTTATAATCTTCTCTCCCTGAGGGGAACATTAAGCCTCTATACTTACAGTTGTGGAATCTTGAATTGGCTAGATGCACTAAATGTGAGTGTGATTTAAACTATTTTCTTTATTTTTGTATAAGTTTGTCTTGTGTAACTAAACCAAAATCTCTGTGAAAGTTGAAATGTATTATATTTCTATTTTGTGTGTGTGATCCATTGCTCTTGTCACTCAATTCAACCGAAGATTGAAGAAGAGTCCCTTATGTATACATTATAGAGAATTGTCCTAGAAGTAAACATATCTTATAATAGATTTCATAGTAGGAAATAAATAGGAGCAAGACAATCTCATTCTTTTTCTTTCTCTATGTCAGCTTGCACAAAGTTGACTATTGTTTCTGGAAACAATAAATAATAACATTTACAAGTCTAAGACATCCTCATGTAACCAAAGATAAAGACACGTATTTCTCTTAACATCCCCAGAAAGCTACATTAGCAGACTCAAGCTATGGTAGAATATGAACCCTTGGAAACACCTTATTCCATGAAGACATTCAGTACTTGCATCGCTAATTTACCAGCACTCCTTAAGAATAGATGACAACACAAGTAGGCCTCTCAGAAATTTTAAAAACAAATAAATTAGAGTCTAAGTTTCAGACACAGTAGCTATATCACACTCTGTGGAGACCCCCAAAAAAGAGAAGAAGCAGTGACAGAGATCAGAGTGTAGAAAATCTGGATATTTCACTATCACTGAAATTTTCCCCTCCAATGGAGATATATTTTCTCAGCTATTCATCTTGCTACATACATACTCCTTTCCTCTCAGTCCCTCTCCAAATTAAAAAAAAAGAAGAAGACCACACAAGGTCAAAATTATTTGCCTGTTTTTCCTGATTTCTGCCTATCTTTCTCTTCTTTTTCCTAGGAAACGAAAGGGAAATGGGGAAGGGGAAATCTCATTTTCCTGGAAAGTGGATGATTCTTGCAGATTATTGCATTGAAGACAGAAAGTAACTCAGATGCTATTTCTGCTTTCTAAGCAGCATTTGCAAAATGAAATGGAGGATGTAAAGTGGGATATTTTCAGATTCTCTCTTTAATGTGTTCAGGGTCCCAAAGGATTCTGACTCACCTGAATCCATTGAGTATGGTTTCTTTGATTAAGGAGATCCAGAGCCACACTTATTAAAAAGCCTCTGCCATTATCCTTGCCAAGTACTTTTATTCCTTTGCCATCAGTTTAGGGACCAGGAGTTTCTTGTCCCCAAAGACAGTTTTAGAGACACCAAACTTCTGTTTTATACAGTTATCCCTTTAAAGTGTCTTCAACACACATTTAGTCTTCTGATTACAGTATTAAATAATGTTTACTTTTATTGTGTAGAGATACATAATTACAAACAATGTCTAATAGGAATACTGAACAGAGAGTTCTCTAACTGAATGGCTATTACATGTATTTACTTCCTACCAATATGCACAGTAATCTAGTAATCATTGTCATCAGTGGACACAGTCATCCATTTACCCCTCTTAACAGGAAGTCCAGTTCAGGCTGTTGGTACTCCCTAGAATTCTCTTTTCTCTTTTTCCTGTTGTTTTCCCTCTTTCCATCGCATTACTCTCCGCTATAAAGGAAGCAAGATCATTTCTGACCTAATCTCTAGGTGTAAATTTGCTAATACTGAGACAAATCTTTTCATTTTGTTCAGGGGAATGTGAAATGTAGAGAACATTAACATTTTGCCAAATCATATATATATACACACACACACATATACATATGTATATATGATATATGTATATATCATATATGTATATGATAGATGATATATGAATACACATACACATATATATGTATATGTATATTAGTTACTAGAAAATTATCAGATTAGATTTTTTAAACATAACTTTTAAATTATAGGTAATGAAACTAAAATTAAATAATATAGAGCTGATGAGAATAAAGACTGGAATGAACTATATTGCACAAATAGTAAATAAAATCCAATTGCATTGGACAAAATATACTTCAAGGAAAAGTTATTGATGGGAAATCAGAGATACAAATAACATTAATAAAAAGAAACAAGAGGGGTGGAGCCAAGATGGCCGAATAGGAACAGCACCGGTCTACAGCTCCCAGCGTGAGCGATGCAGAAGAAGGGTGATTTCTGCATTTCCATCTGAGGTACCGGGTTCATCTCACTAGGGAGTGCCAAACAGTGGGTACAGGACAGTCAGTGCAGTGCACCCTGTGCGAGCCAAAGCAGGGCGAGGCATTGCCTCACTCAGGAAGCGCAAGGGGTCAGGGAGTTCCCTTTCCTTGTCAAAGAAAGGGGTAACAGACGGCACCTGCAAAACTGGGTCACTCCCACCCTAATACTGAGCTTTTCCAACGGGCTTAGAAAACGGCACACCAGGAGATTGTGTCCCGCACCTGGCTCGGAGGGTCCTACGCCTACAGAGTCTCGCTGATTGCTAGCACAGCAGTCTGAGATCAAACTGCAAGGTGGCAGCCAGGCTGAGGGAGAGGCACCCGCCATTGCTCAGGCTTGCTTAGGTAAACAAAGCAGCCAGGAAGCTCGAACTGGGTGGAGCCCACCACAGCTCAAGGAGGCCTGCCTGACTCTGTAGGCTCCACATCTGGGGGCAGGGCACAGACAAACAAAAAGACAGCAGGAACCTCCGCAGTCTTAAATGTCCCTGTCTGACAGCTTTGAAGAGAGTGGTGGTTCTCCCAGCATGCAGCTGGATATCTGAGAACGGGCAGACTGCCTCCTAAAGTGGGTCCCTGGGCCCCAAGCAGCCTAACTGGGAGGCAACCCCCAGTAGGGACAGACTGACACCTCACTCGGCCAGGTACTCCTATGAGACAAAAGTTCCAGAGGAACAATCAGACAGCTGAATTTGTGGTCTCACAAAAATCCGCTGTTCTGCAGCCACCGCTGCTGACACCCAGCCAAACAGGGTCTGGAGTGGACCTCTAGCAAACTCCAACAGACCTGCAGCTGAGGGTCCTGTCTGTTAGAAGGAAAACTAACAAACAGAAAGGACACCCACACCAAAAACCCATCTGTACATCACCATCATCAAAGACCAAAAGTAGAAAAACCTACAAAGATGGGGAGAAAACAGAGCAGAAAAACTGGAAACTCTAAAAAGCAGAGCACCTCTCCTCCTCCAAAGGAACGCAGTTCCTCACCAGCAACGGAACAAAGCTGGACAGAGAATGACTTTGACGAGTTGAGAGAAGAAGGCTTCAGACGATCAAACTACTTCGAGCTATGGGAGGAAATTCAAACCAATGGCAAACAAGTTAAAAACCTTGAAAAAAAAAATAGATGAATGTGTAACTAAGATAACTAATGCAGAGAAGGGCTTAAAGGAGCTGATGGAGCTGAAAGCCAAGTTTCGAGAACTACGCAAAGATTGCAGAAGCCTCGATACCGACGCGATCAACTGGAAGAAAGGGTATCAGCGATGGAAGATGAAATGAATGAAATGAAGCGAGAAGGGAACTTTAGAGAAAAAAGAATAAAAAGAAATGAACAAAGCCTCCAAGAAATATGGGATTATGTGAAAAGACCAAACCTACGTCTGATTGGTGTACCTGAAAGTGATGGGGAGAATGGAACCAAGTTGGAAAACACTCTGCAAGATATTATCCAGGAGAACTTCCCCAATCTAGCAAGGCAGGTCAACATTCAGATTCAGGAAATACAGAGAATGCCACAAAGATACTCCTCGAGAAGAGCAACTCCAAGACACATCATTGTCAGATTCACCAAAGTTGAAATGAAGGAAAAAATGTTAAGGGCAGCCAGAGAGAAAGGTCGGGTTACCCACAAAGGGAAGCCCATCAGACTAACAACTGATCTCTCGGCAGAAACTCTACCAGCCAAAAGAGAGTGGGGGCCGATATTCAACACTCCTAAAGAAAAGAATTTGCAACCCAGGATCTCATATCCAGCCAAACTAAGCTTCATAAGTGAAGGAGAAATAAAATACTTTACAGACAAGCAAACGCTGAGTGATTTTGTCACCACCAGGCCTGCCCTAAAAGAGCTCCTGAAGGAAGCACTAAACATGGAAAGGAACAACTGGTACCAGCCACTGCAAAAACATGCCAAATTGCAAAGACCATCGAGGCTAGGAAGAAACTGCATCAAATAACGAGCAAAATAACCAACTAACATCATAATGACAGGATCAAATTCACACATAACAATATTAACTTTAAATGTAAATGGCTAAATGCTCCAATTAAAAGACACACACTGCCAAATTGGATAAAGAGTCAAGACCCATCAGTGTGCTGTATTCAGGAAACCCATCTCACCTGCAGAGACACACAGAGACTCAAAATAAAGGGATGGAGGAAGATCTACCAAGCAAATGGAAAACAAAAAAAGGCAGGAGTTGCAATACTAGTCTCTGATAAAATAGACTTTAAACCAACAAAGATCAAAAGAGACAAAGAAGGCCATTACATAATGGTAAAGGGATCAATTCAACAAGAAGAGCTAACTATCCTAAATATATATGCACCCAACACAGGAGCACCCAGATTCATAAAGAATGTCATGAGGGACCTACAAAGAGACTTAAACTCCCACACAATAGTAATGGGAGATTTTAACACCCCACAGTCAACATTAGATAGATCATCTAGACAGAAAGTTAACAAGGATACCCAGGAATTGAACTCAGCTCTGCACCAAGCGGACCTAATAGACATCTACAGAACTCTCCACCCAAAATCAACAGAATATACATTTTTTTCAGCACCACACCACACCTATTCCAAAATTGACCACACAGTTGGAAGTAAAGCTCTCCTCAGCAAATGTAAAAGAACAGAAATTATAACAAACTGTCTCTCAGACCACAGTGCAATCAAACTAGAACTCAGGATTAAGAAACTCACTCAAAACTGCTCAAATACATGGAAACTGAAAAACCTGCTCCTGAATGACTACTGGGTACATAACGAAATGAAGGCAGAAATAAAGATGTTCTTTGAAACCAATGAGAACAAAGACAACATACCAGAATCTCTGGGACACATTCAAAGCAGTGTGTAGAGGGAAATTTATAGCACTAAATGCCCACAAGAGAAAGGAGGAAAGATCCAAAATTGACACCCTAACATGACAATTAAAAGAACTAGAAAAGCAAGAGCAAACACATTCAAAAGCTAGCAGAAGGCATGAAATAACTAAAATCGGAGCAGAACTGAAGGAAATAGAGACACAAAAAACCCTTCAAAAAATTAATGATTCCAGGAGCTGGTTTTTTGAAAAGATCAACAAAATTGACAGATCGCTAGCAAGACTAATAAAGAAGAAAAGAGAGAAGAATCAAATAGATGCAATAAAAAATGATAACGGCGATATCACCACTGATCCCACAGAAATACAAACTACCATCAGAGAATACTACAAACACCTCTACGCAAATAAACTAGAAAATCTAGAAGAAATGGATAAATTCCTCGACACATACACCCTCCCAAGACTAAACCAGGAAGAAGTTGAATCTCTGAATAGACCAATAACAGGCTCTGAAACTGTGGCAATAATCAATAGCTTACCAACCAAAAAGAGTCCAGGACCTGATGGATTCACAGCTGAATTCTACCAGAGGTACAAGGAGGAACTGGTACCATTCCTTCTGAAACTATTCCGATCGATAGAAAAAGAGGGAATCCTCCCTAACACATTTTATGAGGCCAGCCTCATCCTGATACCGAAGCCCGGCAGAGACACAACCAAAAAAGAGAATTTCAGACCAATATCCTTGATGAACATTGATGCAAAAATCCTCACTAAAATACTGGCAAACCAAATCCAGCAGCACATCAAAAATTTTATCCACCATGACCAAGTGGGCTTCATCCCTGGGATGCAAGGCTGGTTCAACATACGCAAATCAATAAATGTAATCCAGCATATAAACAGAGCCAAAGACAAAAACCACATGATTATTTCAGTAGATGCAGAAAAGGCCTTTGACAAAAATTCAACAACGCTTCATGCTAAAAACTCTCAATAAATTAGGTATTGATGGGATGTATCTCAAAATCATAAGAGCTATCTATGACGAACCCACAGCCAATATCATACTGAATGGGCAAAAACTGGAAGCATTCCCTTTGAAAACTGGCAGAAGACAGGGATGCCCTCTCTCACCACTCCTATTCAACATAGTGCTGGAAGTGCTGGCCAGGGCAATCAGGCAGGAGAAGAAAATAAAGGGTATTCAATTAGGAAAAAGGAAGTCAAATTGTCCCTGTTTGCAAATCATATGATTGTATATCTAGAAAACCCCATTGTCTCAGCCCAAAATCTCCTTAAGCTGATAAGCAACTTCAGCAAAGTCTCAGGATACAAAATCAATGTACGAAAATCACAAGCATTCTTGTACACCAATCACAGACAAACAGCCAAATGATGAGTGAACTCCCATTCACAATTGCTTCAAAGAGAATAAAATACCTAGGAATCCAACTTACAAGGGATGTGAAGGACCTCTTCAAGGAGAACTACAAACCACTGCTCAATGAAATAAAAGAGGATACAAACAAATGGAAGAATATTCCATGCTCATGGGTTGGAAGAATCAATATCGTGAAAATGGCCATACTGCCCAAGGTCATTTATAGATTCAATGCCATCCCCATCAAGCTACCAATGACTTTCTTCACAGAATTGGAAAAAACTACTTTAAAGTTCATATGGAACCAAAAAAGAGCCCGCATCGCCAAGTCAATCCTAAGCCAAAAGAACAAAGCTGGAGGCATCACGCTACCTGACTTCAAACTATACTACAAGGCTACAGTAAGCGAAACAGCATGGTACTGGTACCACAACAGAGACATAGATCAATGGATCAGAACAGAGCCCTCAGAAATAATGCCGCATATCTACAACTATCTGATCTTTGACAAACCTGACAAAAACAAGAAATGGGAAAAGGATTCCCTATTTAATAAATGGTGCTGGGAAAACTGGTTAGCCATATGTAGAAAGCTGAAACTGGATCCCTTCCTTACACCTTATACAAAAATTAATTCAAGATGGATTAAAGACTTACATGTTAGACCTAAAACCAAAAAAACCCTAGAAGAAAACCTAGGCAATACCATTCAGGACATAGGCATGGGCAAGGACTTCATGTCTAAAACACCAAAAGCAATGGCAACAAAAGCCAAAATTGACAAATGGGATCTAATTAAACTAAAGAGCTTCTGCATAGCAAAAGAAACTACCATCAGAGTGAACAGGCAATCTACAGAATGGGAGAAAATTTTTGCAACCTACTCATCTGACAAAGGGCTAATATCCAGAATCTACAATGAACTCAAACAAATTTACAAGAGAAAAACAAACAACCCCATCAAAAAGTGGGCAAAGGACATGAACAGACACTTCTCAAAAGAAGACATTTATGCAGCCAAAAAACACATGAAGAAATGCTCATCATCATTGGCCAGCAGAGAAATGCCAATCAAAACCACAATGAGATACCATCTCACACCAGTTAGAATGGCCATCATTAAAAACTCAGGAAACAACAGGTGCTGGAGAGGATGTGGAGAAATAGGAACACTTTTACACTGTTGGTGGGACTGTAAACTAGTTCAACCATTGTGGAAGTCAGTGTGGTGATTCCTCAGGGATCTAGAACTAGAAATACCATTTGACCCAGCCATCCCATTACTGGGTATATACCCAAAGGACCATAAATCATGCTGCTATAAAGACACATGCACACGTATGTTTATTGGAGCACTATTCACAATAGCAGACTTGGAACCAACCGAAATGTCCAACAACGATAGACTGGATTAAGAAAGTGTGGCACCTATACACCATGGAATACTATGCAGCCATAAAAAATGATGAGTTCATGTCCTTTGTAGAGACATGGAGGAAACTGGAAACCATCATTCTCAGTAAACTATCACAAGGACAAAAAACCAAACACCGCATGTTCTCACTCATAGGTGGGAATTGAACAATGAGAATACATGGCCACAGGAAAGGGAACATCACACTCCGGGGACTGTTGTGGGGTGGGGGATGGGGGAGGGATAGCATTAGGAGATACACCTAATGCTAAATGACGAGTTAATGGGTGTAGCACACCAATATGGCACGTGGATACATATGTAAGAGACCTGCACATTGTGCACATGTACCCTAAAACTTAAAAGTATAATAATAATCATAATAAAAAAGAAACAAGAATGATATAAAATACTCACTATACATGTATTAGATCACAAACAAAATCTCATGAATTTTCTCGAAAAAATCACTATCATAGAGTCCATGTTCACTGCCTGCAATTCAGTGTGATTAGAATTCAAAACAAAATGTTTGCTAAAATGTAACATTCAAAAGCTAAAAAGTTGACTTTAAATAATTCATAAGCTAAAGTGGAAATCAGAAAGACATTACAAAATATTTAAGCTTGAAATAAACCAAAAGTACAATAAAATGCTTGAGTATTACAAAATTAGCTAAGAACAATATTTGAATGTTAAAAGGCATTTGAAGAACAAAATTTTCAATTCTAGTGATTATACATAAAATCAGCAATAAAATAAACCCATATAATCACAATAAGGATATAATTATAAAGAAGAGTAGTGATTGAAATATAAAAACATATTTTAAAAATAAATAATGTTAATTAAAAAACGAGATGGAGAAAGCTGTAGCTGCAAAAACTCCTGGCAAATATGATTAAGTAGAGTCAATCTATCTGGCTTCGTAGAACCTACATTGTAAGGGAAGTAAAATAAAATATCTAATAAGTAAGCCCTTGATTTAACTGTTCTTGGTATTCAAACCACAGCCTTTGCCCTTGGCAGGGCATGGGGTGAGACAAAAGAGCAAGTTCATTGCCTCTGTTTCTAACCAATTTTGTATAAAGTTCACTGGACATTATTTTACAAGTGACTGTATTGATAGATGCTTGCTTTTTAAATTCTTTCTACAGGTATTTCAGAAGGCAGTCTAAGTGGAGATATAAATTCCCTGTTTCATACTCCATTTGGTTTCCAATACCTGCTCTCAGAAAAGAAGCTGATATTAACCATAGTGTTAAAAAATTTTATTCTACTCAAGGATAGCTCATGCAAAATTTGACTTCTATCTATGGCATGAAAGTTTCAGATATAGTGAGGTTCAAGACAAGGTGGGGAGGTGTGCCTCACTCAAGGGAAATTATAATATACATGCAGACACTGGTTTATCTGGGCTAAGCCCAGAGTCACTGCCTCCTTCCCTAAAATGTGTCTCCAGGCACTTGCCACAAACTCAAGGACGATGGCCTTAAAGCTGGCGTGGTCTATCTCATCAATTAAGAGTTGAATTGGTATTTGGCCTTTCTAAAGTCTATTAGGAAATTGTCTTAGAACACTCTTACACAAAGTCATTTTTGTTCTAGTTATCATCAGTTTTTGTTTCCGTTAACATCTTAGGAAGACCTTATGCTCATAACATTACAGGAAATATTTTATGCCTCCCAGCAAAGATTTGTTCTTTTATGGTTATTGAAGGACCTCTTAGCAAAGAAAATAAAGTAGATGACTAAGTGCAAAACATTCATTAAAGTGTTCTTCAAACATGTTTTGTATGAAAAAATGATTTGGCTACAGAGAATGATTGGTATGTCAAGAATTTCATTTCAGGCAACAATTTTGTTATTAGAACAAGCTTCAGTTGTCTACACGTTGGTTTTGTTCAGAAGATGTAATGCAAGATAAATAGAAAAGAGAACTTCGAATGCTGTTATCTGCCATGCAGGTCTTCCTTTGTAAGTACAGATAACAACAGTGCTAATATTTTTTTTCATTTCCTTGGGCACTAAATCTCCTTCTCACTGCACAAGATGCCCTTTACACCGTAGCCACTGCTCCAGCAGCTCCAGAGACCTGAACAAATAATCAAGCCATTTGTCTCTTGGGAGGAGAAAATATACTGTTATCTTTAAACTCAGTTTCTTGCATGTCTTGCAAGGAACGACTGAAGTCTAAAATGTTTCTTATAGTCCAGGATGCCTCAAGAATGAAAGTCATTTAAAATAGAGGCATTTTATCCTGCAGCCAATTCTCTAGACAGGTGATTGCTTAAGAAACAATAGGAGGGGGAATGTTGGGAGTAGCTAAGTTCACATGTGTGCAGCAATACACTGCTGTCCCTAGGTGAAGACTCAGAGCTGGATTTCATGTGATGCTCCTGCAGCCCCACAAGATAGATGTAACTTCTGCATGCAGATTACAGTTTTACAGGCATGTATATGTATTCTATCAACAAGTCTGGAATTTTCACAAGTGAAGCATTTCTTATTCTCCTTATGTAATTGCCAAGCATCATTTAAAAATATATCCCAGCATTTGAAATACAGAATTTCCATGACAGAAGAGACAGGTCATCATGGTTAAATGATATGATAAAAAGTGTCCCAATTCAAAAGTGAGAAAACCTGAATGTTAATTATAACTTTCTTAGGGTCTCCCAACTACAAAAAAGAGATAGCATCTGCCCACCATGGGTGTTATAAAAATATAAGGAGTGGGTATAGGAAAGGGCACTTTGAAAAACATGGACTGTTATAAAAGCAGTGACACCCAAACTTCAGTGTGCATCAAGATTTGTTAAAACATACATTTCTGGGTTCTAATCCCAGGATTTCTGACTCAGTGGGTGTGGGTTAGGGCTGAAAATGTGCATTTCTAAACTACCAGGTGATGCAGATGTTGCAGGTCTGGGTAGCACACCTTGAAAATAACTGATATAAATCAATTGCTTTCAAGCTACATTCGACAAAGCCTGAGAACCCTAGGGGGTATCTAGAGGGTCTGACATAAGGGTCAGCCAAGAAATATTTCAATGGGCAAGGCTGGAGTCTCCTGGTTCAGCGTTTCACTCTCAGCCTGGACCCCCACGAATCTCTGCTTCAAACACAGTAGCTAGTCATGCTTTTTTTTTTTTTTTTATCTTTGCCATTGTTGAGGTTATAGGTAATACTCTATTTAAAAGAAGTGTTAAAATAATGGATTTGAAAAAAGTTTATCAAAGTGATAACACCATGAACTGTACATCTTTTATATCTTATCAAAATTGTAATGGTGTTTATAAATTATCTGAGTAATTTGATCAAATAGAATACCTGAATTAAATATTATGACCTCAAAATCTGAAAGTTTTGATTTTGCCTCATTTATCTTTCTTTCCCTAAGTATTTAGGACATTCTAAATTGTTTTAAGTAGGGATGTTGAGGCACTTCTGCAGAAATGGCTATTTCCATATTTGGGGCAAGAAATGTACAAGACAAGCCTGGGAAATCTTAGTTTACCAGGAAGAAAAGTTTTCAAATGACTAGTCAGAGTCATGACATGCAACCTAGGAACCAACATGAAGGGCCTGCTACTAGTAATGTTGGACCAATTTTATCATTAAAATAATATTGATTGCAATTGATTAAAATAAATCATATATGAAATTACTGTATTGTTCATTATTTTTTAAAAGTCCCTATTGGCCAGCATTGCTGACTACTAGTGCACCAATTCATTAACATTAACATTGAAAAGTAAAGGAAAATGGTCAAGCATTTATTCTATAATTACTAAATGGCTTGATTTTCAGAATAACCAATAGTAAGTGAGGAAAAATTGTTCTTTATAGAAAAGGTTCAGCTTAAAAAATGCAAGAAGCATGACAGAATTAGAAAATCACCCAAAGTAAGCTAATGGCCCTAAGAAACAATTATTAAATGGATTCTAAAGGCATTAAGTGAAATGTTAATGAGAAACTTTGTGGTATAAATTAGGTTAACCCCACCTGTACCCACTGATCAACTTCAGCATTCACTAAAAACACAAGAACAAGACATTGTGTTTCAAGAAACCCTTCAAGAGGAAGTTGAAAGCATCCATCCATATGGGAGGTATTCTTGCCAAATAAAGTGTCTGAATCTAATCACTCCTCCACATCTAACTACGAGTTCACGGAGAATAGAAGAAAAATTAATTACATCAAAGGAAATGCTCATCCAAATGTGGAAACTGAAGCATTCCATTGAATAAGAGAACTGGTTTCTCCAACAGAGCAATGGCATCAAAAGTAGGGCGTGGGCTGCACTGTTGGAGTTGAAACAGAGAAACAAATCACAATGATGAGAACTTAATTTGATTCTAATTTGACAAACAATTATCTATAATCGTATGTTTGTGGAAAATTGGAAATATTTTAATATAGACAAGATGTTGGGTATTAGTAATGGAATATTATTAACATATGTGATGATGGCATAGGAATTATATATACTCTTAGAAACTATTAAGGGCCCCAAAGAGCGGAGTTTTTAAATTTTTTTAATTGACAGATGAAATTGTATGCCTTTATTGTGTCCAACAGGATGTTTTGAAGTATATGTACATTATGGAATAGTTAATTCTAGGTAATTAGCAAATGTATTCCCTCACATAGGTATTACTTTTGTAGGGAGAAAACTTACATTCATTCTCTTTGCATTTTTTAAGAATAAAATATATCATCATTAACTATAATCACCATGTTTTCATAATAGAGCTCCTGGCTTTATTTCTCCTGTTTTACTGTAATTATCCATCTTACGACCAACTTCTCTCCATCCTCTCCTTCCTGCTAACCACCCCAGCCTCTGGTAAATTCCATTCTATTTTTCTACTTCTATGAGATTAACTTTTTAAGACTCTGCGTATGAGTGAGATCATGTGGTATTTGTCTTTCTGTGCCTGGCTTATTTCACTTAACGTAATACCCTCCAGATTATTCCATATTGTTGTAAATGACTGGACTTTATTCTTTTTTATGGCTGAATAGCATTCCATTCTGTACACATACCACATTTTCTTTACTCATCTGTTGATGGACATTTAGACTGATTCCCTATCTTAGCCATGGAGAATAGTGCTGCAATAAACTGAAAGTGCATGTATCTCTTTGACAACTGATTTTATTTCCTTTGAATAATACCCAGTAGTGAGATTGTTGGGTCATATGGAAGTTCTATTTTTAATTTTTTGAGGAACCTCCATACAGTTTTCCATAATGACATAATAGTAATTTCTGTACTAATTTACATTTCCACCCACAGTGTGTAAAGGGTCCCTTTTTATCCACATCCTTGCCAATACTTGCTATCTTCTGTCTTTCCGCTAACAGCCACTCTAACCGGGGTGAGGTGATGTCTCATTATGGTTCTGATTGGCATTTTCTTGATAATTAGTGATGCTAAGCATCTCTTCATATGCCTGTGGGCTATTTGTATTTTCTTCGGAGAAATGTCAAAGAGCTTTTGTGTAACATATGAGTTATATCTATCAACATTCACCATATTAGAATTCATATAGACATTTAAACATATTTACTTATAAATTGTTTTTAAAATAACAGGCTGGACTCAATGGCTCATAACTGTAATCCTAGCATATTGGGAGGCTGAGGCAAGAGCATTGCTTGAGACCAGAACTTTGAAACCAACCTGGAAAACACAGCAAAACCAAGTCTCTACAAAAATTTAAAAATTAGCCAGGTGTTGTGGCAATGGACTCCGTAGTCCTAGCTGCTCAGGAGGCTGAGCCAAGAGTATTGCTTGAGCCCGGGTGTTCAAGGCTGCAGTGAGCTGTGATAGTGTCACTGTACTCCAGCATAGGTGTCAGAGTGAGACCCTTTCTCAAAAATAATAATAGTGCTAATAATAATAAAGACATTATATGTTAATACAAATAACATAGATTTTGTTCTAAAAAACTATTTTCTATAAAATTGTTCAGGAGAGTAACATTGTTTTATTAATGCATTTGAAAATTTCATTTTTTCTTAAGAGAAGTTAGATTCTTATTATCTGCTTCTTTATCCAATGTATTGCAATATCTTGTTTTGGTTGAAATATATGAAGAAAACGCAGCCTTACAAAAACAACTACTTAGAAAAGGAAGGAGTATTTAATAACCTTTTCAAATAACTTTGAATATTCTTCTTTGATGTGACACCAAGATTTTATAAGTATTATTCCTTAAATATTAGTTGCAGTATAGAATCTGAATCTATATGATTATTTTTTATACTCCCTTACATATTTTATTATAATAAAATCCATTGGTTCATCTTGCATTATAATTTTATTTTAAATTTTTTAATTATTACAGGTATATAGTAGGTGTATATACTTATAGATGAACTATTTTGAAATAGGCATACAAATCATAATAATCACATAAGGGTAAATGGGTATCTATCACCTCAAGCATTTATAATTTCTTTGTGTAATTAACATTCCAATTATACTCTTTAGTTACCAGCTTATAATTTAAATGGTTATATTTTCCATGTATGATTTTATAAAGTCAGACATTGGCCATTTGAGAAATGTTGGTTCACCAAATTATATGGTTTGTCTAAATGTTGGCATGTTTCATCATATAATTTCAAAATATCACATTTTTAATATTACAACATATATTAGAAAAGTCTTTACATACTGGAAAGCCATGAAGCTCATGATGGTTGATAAAAATTTTCCAAAATTCAAATTTTTGCTTGAAAATTTAAATTTTATAATTGGCAATAAATATTGTCTGTTTTTTCTTGACCTGATGAGCTCTTTTGTTTGTTTCCAAGAAAATTTTGCCTATTATCCAAATGTTTCAAAGCACGTTTGTCTGTCCATCATTCTTTCAAGTAAAGGTAATGTCCAATTGTTTATAAAGTTGCTAATTTCAGCTCACAGATCAAAAAATTATACAAACGCTTCTTTTTTTTCTGAAACAACCATTCCGTTTTGCCAACTGACAGAAGGGCTCTATTCAAATCGCCTCTTTTGCCACACAAAATATGAAAGAATAGTGTATATAAAGTCAGAGATTTAATACCATTAATGTATTATGGCTCCACTATGAGCATTTTTAAGTGAAACTATTTTTATATTTTTAAAAATATTTAACTATGAGTGGATGACAGTAAAGAAAACAATGATTACAGGAACAGTTTAGTACTAGTGGTTTGATTCTAGGCCAAGACATTCTCAGTTTCATTTACCATTGCTTCTGCACCATCACTGAAAATGTCAACACAGTGAAAAAGGCAAATTTAACTTAGTATTATTATCAAAGCAATGTTTGACCTCATTGTCTGCATGGGAAGCACTAGTCTTGTTTAAACTTTTCTTGATTATCTAGCAAATATGTGAATAAATGTCATCAGTGGAAAATGCTATTGTAATCAAAAGTTTTTTTTTTCTAAACAATCCTTCCCTACACTCAATAGTTTTCATAAAAAGTAGTTAGGTTTATACAGAAATTGTTAAAACAGAACTTTGATCTAGAATTTTAAGCTTGAAAAGAGCTTCTTAGAAGTTTTATTTATTAATACACAAAATTAATTATTATGAGGCTTCTTTGACAAAAATAATAAAAAGCTGTGAGCATAACGGGTTTTTCTTTGTATAAGATTTGCTAGGTGGGAAACATGCTATGAAGGTATAAGTTGCTTCAAAGTATCAGTTGCATGTTTCCCACCTAGCAAATCTTATACAGAGAAAAGCTCTGATGTGCTCACAACTTGCGAATCAATGAATTCAGTATTATCTGAGATACATACAAAGCCAGAACAAAAATGGCAACATGTAGAGAAAGTGAGAGTTTGTAGATACGGAAGCATTTTTCTTCTTCCTTTGAGTTTATTTTCCTCTTTATAGAGAACATCACTGAGCATTACTGAAACTACTGATTGTTTTTAATTTTCTTCTCTTTATCAACTTCTTACCAGCTCTGCAGAGCCAAATCTAAATACTACTTTTATATCATTATTTCCTCTATTTTTTCAAATATGGATTTTCATTCACCTACTCCTTCAGAAATTGACAGGTTAAGAAAAATAATTGAAGAAACATGTTAAATGAAATTTAATATAGAAAAGTAGCAATGGAGAGATTTCATCTATTTTATGAATTTCTAGGAATTAGAGACAGGAGGTTTCTGATAACCCAGGTCCTTTATTTACCTCTATAAGTTTTACAATAGATCCTGGGCGCAGTGGCTCACGCCTGTAATCCCAGCACTTTGGAAGGCCCAGGCGGGTGGATCATGAGGTCAAGAGATCCAGACCATCCTGGCAAACACAGTGAAACCCCATCTCTACTAAAAATACAAAAAATTAGCCAAGTGTGGTGGCGGACGCCTGTGGTCCCAGCTACTCCAGAGGCTGAGGCAGGAGAATGGTGTGAACCCCAGAGGTGGAGCTTGCAGTGAGCTGAGATTGCACCACTGCACTCCAGCCTGGGCCACAGACCCAGACTCTGTCTCAAAAACAAACAAAAAAAAAAAGTTTCACAATGTAAATAGAGGTAAAGAACTGATACAAGATAGACAGATGTGCAAGATGTAAAATAAATACCCTATGTCAAGTGTTTACAAGCATTTATAAAGTTTATACTTATATAATTAAATAAAATAACTCTTATTTTTTAGAAATACGTGTATTGAACCCAAACACCTGTCTAATTCCAAATCCTCTTTTCTCTACTTTTTTTCACTCACTCATTCACTTTGAAGAATTTCTACCCAAAGCTTTATGGTTTCCTTGGTAATATAATTAACATAGTAAACATAATGCATTTATATTATGGAATGAAACATATTTCCTTGCATACTAATTAAGGATTCATTTATTATTTCTAGTCACAACAGAATGAAAAAAGATTTGGGCTCTCAGATCCCACACCATCTGCATTCCTAATGACAACAGAAATCATGTTGGCACACTCAGAAGGACAAATCCTTTCAGAAATATGTTTTATTTTTGCAGGCAGCAATATGATTAAATAAAACATCTAAAAGTATATGTGCCCTCACAGAAACACTTTTTCTAACAGTATTTATAAAGGCATAAATAACTGGATAGTAAATACAAGTGCATTGTATAGTCAATGTGTTCTGTTTCTTTATGTTAAAAGAATTAAGCATAAACTCCAAGAAGTTTTTCAGTTGGATAGAATAATTTGATAAGAGGCTATACTTCTCTTAGATATATACTTAATAAAACTTACTGGGGGATAATTTTTTCTAGCATTTTCTACATCGTCACTGATCTTTAGTGGCCACTCTGTTTTTTTTCTTTTCTTTTCTTGAGTTATTGGGAAACAAAAGGAAACAATTCAAATACACCAGGTACTATCACCTAATACCTTTCCCTTGACCCTTTGGAATTCACGCCTGTAATCCCAGCTACTCGGGATATATTACTATGTCGAGAACTGAACTCCTTTAGTCCTTTGCTCAAGTATTTAAATCCATAGAATAAGTGGGAGAAATTTTCTCTTGATTCTACTGGTCCATTTACCTCAGTCATTAACCAGTTCAGAAGTTGCACACTAAGGATCACTAACAGTTAAAAAGTATCCTTCACTTGAGGCACTAAATATTGCTTAGGCTCTTATTGATTAATGTATGTAACCACTACATGTCTATCTTTCTTTCGCTTTTTAAAATATTATTACAATTGGTGAGGCATGTAGGCTACCTGCCTGTCTAATAAGGATTTCCAACATCATAACATTTCTTAGATACGAGATAAGATCACTTGAGAAATATTTAAAATAGAAATACATCCTAAAGAGGAACCTCTAGAAATGAGATTTGGCATAGGTATTTTTACAATTTCCCCATATAATCCTGATGCATATCTCTAATTAAGAAACAGTATGTTCATTCTTCAGTAAAACATTCATGTTCATTATTGTGTCTTATATTTCAATTAACAATTGTTTGTGAATATTGCCAGAAGAATCTAGAACTATTAATTTGAATAATGCACTTAGCTCTTTAAGCAGATGTTCTATCCCATGTTTTCTAGACTGTATTTCAACATTTACTTTGGATACCTTTTATCGTCAATGGTTACTATACATGAGACAACATAATGTATAAGAGCAGGAAATAAGTTTGGTTTTGTTTGTTTTTAAATTTTAACTTTTGTGGTTACATAGTAAGTATATATATTTATGAAGCACATGGGATATTTTGATACAGGCATACAATAAGTAATAATCACATCAAGGTAAATCAGGTATTCATCACCTCAAGCATTTATCCTTTATATTAAATTCAATTATACTCTTTCAGTTACATTTTAAGTGGGCAACAAACTATAATTGACTATAATCACTCTATTGTGCTATCAAATACTAGGTCTTACTCATCCTTTCTATTTTTTTGTACCCATTAAACACCCACACTCAACTCTCCCATGATCCTTCCCAGTATCTGGTAACCATCCTTCGACTCTCTATCTCCATGAGTTTAATCGTTTTGATTTTAGGTCCCACAAGTAAGTGAGAACAACATGTGAAGTTTGTCTTTCTGTCCCTGGCTTATTTCACTTAAATTAATGACCTTCCGTTCCATCCATGATGTTACAAATGATAGGATCTCATTCTTTGTTACAACTGAACAGTGCTCCGTTGCGTATTAGTACCACATTTGCTTTATTCATTCGTCTGTTGGTGGACACTTAGGTTGCTTCCAAATCCTGGCTATTGTAAATAGTGCTGCAACAAACCTAAGAGTGCAGATATGTCTTGGATATACTCATTTGCTTTCTTTCGGGTATATAGCAGCAGAATTGCTGAATCATATAGTACCTATTATTTAGGGTTTTTTTGTTTGTTTGTTTGTTTTGGAGATGGAGTCTCGTTCTGTCACCCAGGCTGGAATGCAGTGGCACAATCTCAGCTCACTGCAACCTCTGTCTCCTGGGTTCAAGCAATTCTCCCACTACAGCCTCCCGAGTAGCTGGGATTACAGGCGTGTTCCACCATGCCTGGATAATTTGTTACTTTTAGTAGAGGCAGGGTTTCGCAATGTTGGCCAGGCTAATCTTGAACTCCTGACCTCAGGTGATCCACCCGCCTTGGCCTTCCAAAGTGCTGGGATTACAGGCGTGAACCACCATGCCTGGCCTCTTTTTTAGTTTTTTAGGAACTTCCAAACTGTTCTCCATACTGGTTGTCCTGATTTACACTCTCACCAACAGTATACAGGGTTCCCTTTTCTTCACGTCCTCCCCAGCTGCTGCTATTGCCTGACTTTTGGTTAAAAGCCATTTTTACTCAGATGAGATGATATTTCCTTGTAGTTTTGATTTGCCTTTTTCTGATGATCAGTGATGTTGAATACCTTTTCATATGCCTATTTGCCATTTGTATGTCTTCTTTTCAGAAATATCTATTCAGAGCTTTTGCCTATTTTAAAATCTGATTATTATTTTTCCTATCATTTGTGCTCCTTATATAGGCTGATTATTAATCTCTTGTCAGATGGATAGTTTGCCAATATTTTCTCCCATTTTGTTGGTTGTTTCTTCATGTTGTTTTTTCATGTTGTTGATGTTTTTTCTTTGCTGTGCAGAAGCTTTTTAACCTGATGTGATCCCATTTTTCCATTTTTGCTTTGATTGCCTGTGCTTATGGTGTATTACTCAAGAAATCTTTGCCCATTTAACTGACCTGGAGAGTTTCTCCAACATTTTCTTGTGGTAGTTTCACATTTTCAGCTCTTAGGTCTTTAATCTACTATGATTTGATTTTTGTATATGGTGAGAGATAGGTGTCTAGTTTCATTCTTCTGCCTATGGACACCCAGTTTTCCCAGCACCATATATTGAAGAGACTGTCCTTTCCCCAATGTATGTTTTTGGCACCTCTGTCAAAAATTCATTGACTGTAGATGTATAGATTTGTTGCTGGGTTCTCGATTCTGTTTTGTTGGTCTATGTGTGTATGCCAGTACCATGCTATTTTGCTTACTGTAGCTCTGTGGTATAATTTGAAGTAAGGTAATGTGATTCCTCCAGTTTTGTTTTTTTTGCTCAGGATAGCTTTGGCTATTCTGGGTCTTTTGTGGTTCCATATAAATTTTAGAATTGTTGTTTCTATTTCTTTAAAACAATTCACTGGTATTTTGACAGGCACTGCACTGAATCTGTAGATCGCTTTGGGTACTGTGGACATTTTAACAATATTGATTCTTCTAATCTATGAACATGAAATATCTTTTCTTTTTTTCTATCCTCTTTAATTTCTTTCACCAGTGTTTTATAGTTTTCATTTTAGAGATCTTTCACTTCTTTGGCTAAGTTAATTCTAGGTACTTAATTTTAATTGTGGCTATTGTAAATGGAAATACTTTCTTGATTTCTCTTCAGATTGTTCACTGGTGGCAGTGAATGGCAGAAACGCTATCGATTTTTGTATGTTGATTTTGTATCCTGCACCTTTACTGAATTTGTTTATCAGTTGTAATAATTTTTCAGTGGAGTCTTTAGGTTTTTTCAAATATAAGATTATATCATCAGCAAGGATAATTTGACTTCTACCTTTCCAATACAGATGCCCTTTATTTCCTTCTCTTGTCTGATTCCTCTAGTTAGGACTTCCAGTACTGTGTTACATAACAGTAGTGACAGTGGGCATCCTCATCATGTGCCAGATCTTAGAGAAAAGGCTTTCATTTTTTCCCCATTCAGTAAGATACTAGTTGTGGGTCTGTTATATATGGCTGTGTTATAACGTGGTGTGTTCCTTCTGCATCCAGCCTTTTTTTAGTTTTTATCATGACAGAATGCTGAATTTTGTCATTTTTTTTCATGAACCATTAAAATGATCATATGGTTTTTGTCCTTTGTTCTCTTGATGTGACTATATTGAACCATCCTTGTATCTCTGGGATAAATCACTCTTGGTCATGATGAATGAAATTTTTAATGTGTTCTTGAATTAGATTTTCCAGTATTTTGTTAAGGATTTTTGCATCAATGTTCATCAGATACATTGGCCTGTAGTGTTTTTTTTTGTTTTTTTTTGTTTTTTTTTTTGATGAGTGTTTACTTGGTTTTGATATCACGGAAAGACTGGCCTCATAGTATGAGTTTGGATGTTATTCTCTTTGCCTCTGTCTTAAAGAATAAATTGAATAGGTTTGGTATTTGTTCTTCTTTAAATGTTTGATAAAATTCAGCAGGGAAGCCATTGGCTCTCAATATTTTATTTGCTGAGAGACTTTGTTGTGGCTTTGATCTCATTACTTATTTGTTTGTTCAGATTTTAAATTTCTTCATGGTTCAACCTTGGTAGGTTGCATGTGTCTAGGAGTTTATCCATTTCTTCCAGGTTTTCCCATTTATTGACATACAGTTGCACTACTAACCTCTAATGATCCTTTGAATTTCTGCTGTATTGGTGTCTTCTTTTTCATCTCTGATGTTGTTTGTGTGGGTCTTCTCTGTAGTTTTCTTAGTTAATCTGCCTACTGGTTTGTCAATTTTATCTTTTTTCTTTTATTAAAAAAATTATTTCATTGATCTTTTGTATTGTTTTTTCATTTCAATTTCATTTATTTCTGCTCTGGTCTTTATTATTTCTTTTATTCTACTCACTTTATTATTTATTTTCTTCTGATCTTCCTTTTCTACTTCTTTAACACATGTCAATAGGTTACTAATTCACAGTTTTTCTTCTTTTTTGAAATAGGCACTTATAGCTATAAACTTTCCTCTTAGTATTCCTTTGTTGTATCCCATAGGTTTTGGTATGTTGTGTTTCTATTATAACTTGTTTCAAAAAATTTTTCAGTTTTCTTCTTTGTCTTTCCATTGACCCATTGGTCATTCAGGAGCATATTGTTTAATTTTCATGTGTTTGTCTAGTTTCCAAAATGTCTCTTCTTATTGATTTCTAGTTTTATTCCATTGTGGTCAGAAAAGATACTTGATATTATTTCAATTATTTTGAACGTTTTAGGACTTGCTTTGTGTCCTAGCCTATGGTCTGTCCTTGAGAATAATCCACGTGCTGAGAAGAATTTTTATTCAGCAGCCATTGGATGAAATGTTCTTTAAATATCTATTAGGTCCATTGGGTCTATACAGTAGACTAGATTTCATGTTTCTTTGTTGATTTACTGTTTAGATAATCTGTCTAATGCTGAAAGTGGAGTATTGAAGTGTCCAGATATTACTGCATATAGTTCTGTCTCTCTGTTTAGCCTAATATTGCTTGATATATCTGGGTGCTCCAGTGTTGGGTGTACAAAGATTTATAATCATTATATCCTCTTGCTGAATTGAACCCTGAATCATGACATAGCGTTCTTCTTTTCTTCTTTTTCTTGCCTTATATATAATTTTTGTCTTGAAATCTGTTGTGTTTGCTATAAGCATAGCTACTCCTGCTCCTTTTTTTTTTTTTTTTGGTTTCCATTGGCATGGAACATCTTTTTCCATATCTAATTTTCAGTCTATGTGTATCTTTATAGGGGAAGTGTGTTTCTTGTAGGCAACAGATCACTGGGCCTTGCTTTTTATCCATTCAGCCACTTTCTCTTTTGATGAGACAGTTTAGTCCATTTACATTCAATATTATTATTGATAAGTAAGAACGTACTGCTGTCATTTTGTTATTTATTTTCTGGTTGTTTTGTGGTCTTCTCTTCCCTCTTTTCTTCCTTCCTCTCTTTCTTTTAGTGAAGGGAATTTTCACCAGTGATATGATTCAATTTCTTACTTTTTGTGTGTATCTATTGTATGTTTTTACATTTGAGATTACTATGAGGCTTGCAAATACCATATTATAAGCCATTATTTTATACTGATGACAGAATAACACTCATTGCATAAACAAACAAGCAAAAAGAAAATTAAAAAAATTCCAAATATCTTATTGTACTCCCCACTTCTCTCCTCAAGCCAAAGGAAGGTGTCTCTTGTGGAGCTGTGAGCTGTGCTGCCTGGGTTTGGGGAAGGGGTAATATCAGCACTCCATTAACTGCCCCACTGGTGTCTCACTAAGTCATGTGTACCCCAATTTCACTGGCTCCCAGCCCAGCACAGCACTAGGACTTGTCCATGAGTTGCAGACTTTGTGGTCTAGATAACCTTTCATGTTTATTTAGAACCCCAAAGCACTGTAGCCTACAGATTGAGTCTTGCTAAAACTAAAGTTCCAACTGCTGGGATGGGTGATTCCCACCTAGTTAGGGCTGGCCTAAATGCTCTCGCTGTGGGCAATGGCTGATTTCTCCCCAATGTTAGCAGCACTGTGTTCCAATGCAAAGTCCCACAATTGCTGCACTCTCGTGCCCATGTGCGCAGATGATTTATCAATGCTGTGCAACTGCTACTGGGGATGTTGGAGGAGAGGTAACATTGGTGATTCAAGACTGTCTTTTCTACTCTCTCCAGTGCCTCTTTCAGAGACATAAACTGAAAACCAGGTACTGTGATCACTCGCCTGAATTTGTTCTTGGCTTTCTGTATGTGGATAGTTGTTACATTTGGTGTTACTGTGGGATGAGTAGAGGCTTCCAGTCAGCCATCTTGCTTTACCTCCTCAGAAATGAGTTTGTCTTGCTAATTACTGGATCCACGTTTCTTAGCCCAGTGTAAACTTACAAAAGAAGCTCAATAAATGCTGATAAATGAATCATAAACTTTCGTATAACAGGCCATCCACCTTTTGGTAAGGGTAAGCCTCAATTCAACAAGAAAATGTACTATTTCTAAAACATATTCTGTGTGTTACGATTTGCACAATGGCTTGTGACTTGCATAAATGACATCCTTTGTAACTATTCAAATCATCATTGAAATATAGGTTATCAGACTTGCCCTACTTGTGTATCAAATCCATAGTTTATGTAAATTATAGCAAAGGCAAGATTCAGTCACTCATTAAGTCTTTCAATTTAAATCCCCCCTCATGTTTGTGAAGTTTAAACCAACCCATTGCTGTAATTATAGATGCTCTCTTGAAGCAATAGTATGAAGGTTTTGCAAATGGCCTTAGGAGCCTCCAAGGAAACTGCTTGGAATTTTTGTTGTCTTGTTTTGTTTTGTTAGAGACACAGTGACTTACTCCGTCACCCAGGCTGAGTGCAATGGCATGATCACGACTCACTGCAACCTCAAAATCTTGGGCCAAAGTGATCCTCCCACTTCAGCCTCCTGAGTGGCTGGGACTACAGGTGCACATCACAATGCTGGCTAAGCCTTGGAATTTTCATCACCCAACATCATCCATGAGACAGTATTAAAATGACCAATATGTTTTCTCATCTGTATGGGCATGTGGTTTTATTTAAATATATTCTTATGGATTCTGAGAATCAAATCAACCATTTATGTTTATAATGTCATTACTTGTAAAATCAGTAAGTAATATTCATTTTGCAGGTTAACAAGGACAGTCCCTTTGCTTTTACAGTATACATTAAGTATGTATTTCCATCTTAATAATAAAGATTTTCTTTGCATGTTGGAAAGTCATAGATTTGTTTTTTGTTTTTCTTTAATGTAATGAGATTCCTTAGTTACTTAGAAGCTTTTTCATATCTATATCATGATAAAATAGTGTACAAGCTGGAAGATATATTTATAATAAGTATAGATATTACTCTTAAAACATATAGCTGGGCATCACTCCAGCCTGGGTGACAGAGCAAGAGTCCGTCTCAAAAAAAAAAAAAAAAAAAAAAAAAACATATAGCTGGGCATGATGGCTCACATCTGTACTCCTAGCACTTTGGAGGCCAACGCAGGTGGATCACTTGAAGCCAGGACTTCAAGACCAGCCTAGACAACATGGTGAGACCCTGTCTCTACTAAAAAGACAAAAAAAAATTTGGCTGGACATGGTAGTGCATGCTTGTAATCCCAACTACTTGAAAGGTTGAGGCACAAGAATCACTTGAACCTGGGAAGCAGATGTTGCAGTGAGCCAAGATCATGCCACTGCACTTCAACCTGGATGAAAGAGCGAGACTCTGTCTCAAACAACAACAACAACAAAAACAGACCAAGGCAATATGATGTGTGAGAGCCATCAATTTAGCCAATTAAACAGAATGAGTTGTTGGTGGTTCAGATGTTATAACATGTCTAACACATAATATTCCTTGATTAAGATATGAGACATCAACAAATAATATTCTATTGGGATTTCTAGGAGGAACATCTGTAAAGTTAGTAGAGGACACGCTTATAGCATGAGGAAATGTTAAGCAGTCATTAAATTCACCTTTAACAAAAGAGTGATGTAAAATAGTTTAATTCAGATTGGATTAGCATTTGGAGGTTTTATGGAAAGCAGACTATAAAAGAATTTTGGAGAGTGTAACTCAGCGGGCCAAAAGTTGTTGAGCTTTTTGTTACTTTGTTTTGTTTTGTTTTTCATTCCCCCCAAGATTGTAAGGCTCCTATAGCATACAGGTCTTATATACTAAAAGGCCAAGCTTGAAAAATGCTGGTAAGAATGAAATTAATTAGGCTGACACCATTACAGGTTATAAACAAGATGAATATGCTTAAATAAGATTAAAACAATTTGTAAGATATGTAATGAGTTTATGACGATTTTCCAGTTTCTGGGTAAACTTGTTTTTTTTTTTTTTTTTTTTTTGAGATGGAGTCTCGCTGTGTCGCCCAGGCTGGAGTGCTGGAGTGCAGTGGTGTGATCTCGGCTCACTGCAAGCTCCACCTCCCGGGTTCACACCATCTCCTGCCTCAGCCTCCTGAGTAGCTGGGACTACACAGGCGCCCGCCACCATGCCCGGCTAATTTTTTGTATTTTCAGCAGAGACGTGTTAGCCAGGATGGTCTCGATCTCCTGACCTTGTGATCCATCCACTTCGGCCTTCCAAAATGCTGGGATTACAGGTTTTGTGCACAAAAGCGAGTACAGCTTAACATAGCTAGGCTATCCCAAATTTAGAGGATTTCTCTTATGTTTGATTAATGAAGAAGAAGGCAACTTCCACTTCCAGCCATGACAGAGTAACAGGGACTGAATGTATTGTCCAACTCTAAAATAACCAGTAAACTGGTAAAATATGTGAGATAATCTTCAGACACTGGACTACAGTCAACATAGAGTTGTGATACTTAGAGGATTTTGGATTCATGATCCTTCATTTAAGGAGTTAGGAAAGAGTAACAATAGTTACAAGAAAGATGAAATAACTATTAAAATATGTTTCCCTAAAATTTTCTGTTACTATGTTGGATGTAATGTTAGTGTTTGATGTTTGTGCTATATGTTCCGTATTAATTAAAAACGAATGAAAACTTATGGTAAATGTATAACTCTAAAACTTCAGATGTTCTTAGGATAGTGGGAAAGATGGTGTGTATTATAAGAAAATATGTTGACGAACTGATGAACTTTCCTCAGGAGATTCACATTTTAATAATGAAAACTAGTCATAAGCATCTAAATACTTTTAGTGTAATAAGCACTATAAAAAACAATCTACAAAGTTTTATGAAAGCCAAGAATAGGTAGAAAAAAAGCTATGTCTGACCTGTGACCTTACAGATTTTGATGTTTTAGATGGAGACTGAAATATAAGTGGGAAATTCCTAACAGAGAAAAATTTGTGTTTATTTGGTATGCTTATATTAAACAAATGTCTAGCAAGTGAGTATTATTTGTTGAATAAATAAACAGATGTTGTGGAATGAAAATAGGTAAAATAACATGGAAAGAAATAGGTACTATTTCACTAATAATACCTAAGGGCAGATTATGTCTGAAGGGCAGGCTAATCAAGTTGATTAAGTAATATTAAGTAATAATATCTTTTAAAGTAATTCACTGACTACCAGAAGAGTGTCTTTTAGGGCAGCCAACATAGTTCACATGTAGGAAAATAATAGCCCACAAATAAAATTTTCACACTCTCTGCTAAAATTAGGCCATAGCAGAAAAATCTCACACTCTTTTATTTGAAAAATTATTTCAGAAGCAATGTTTCCCTAAGCTAAATCTTTCGTTAGTATCCATGACAACCTTATTTTCATCCAAATAAAAATGGAACCATCACCTTAAGAAAAGTCATATGACATTCATTATCATCACGGAAAATGGGTATAATTGCAACAATGCTAGGATAGAAATTGGGATAACTGGGATTTAGTTTAACCTATACATTAATAATTAACATGGCTTTCAACAAACCCAGGTCTCATCTTTTCATCTATAACATGAGACGGACTACACAGTCTGTATGGCCTCTCTCCAAATCAAATATGCTGTGACCTTGGTAAACATAGAATAGATCATTTTTTCTTGATGTTTCAGATGTGCATTTTCAAGTTTTTTATGTTGTGTGCACTTGCATTCCTGTAAATGTGTGTTTGTGTGTGCACAGTATACCACACTTCTTGTCTCAGAAACAAGAATACAACCAGTTTAGGTAGGAATTTCTTTGACAGGCATGTATTTTTGTTTAATAAATAAACCACACTTCAGGGTGTTAAACGAACTCCCGGGTTTTGTGTACCTAGGCCAATAAATATGTCAGCTCTATCTTGCTGTTGATGTCAGTTATACTTTTATTTTCTAATTCTTTCTAGTTAATAGACTAGTAAGTCAGTGAAAGGTTAAATAAAACCAAGACCAATCACCTGAAAGAAGAATAGTTTTCAGAATTTTGTCTGTGTGAGACTTAAATTTACAATTGCACTTTTTTTTCTGCTAAGACCTATTAGAAGTTCAAAAATATATGATGAATAGGTAGGTATTTCAATGAAAATATGTTAAGTTTGATGTTGATAGAAAGAAGCAGTCTTAGTATCAAAATGCAATTGCTTTGACCAAAGGCAGATGAAATTTTCTTAGTACATAACTTTCTCTTGTTTTAAAAAATTTTTAATCACATTAAAACATTCTCTTTAGAAAAGGTTAAATGGTATAGAAATAGACAAAGCAAAATAAGAGCCTCTCCACTACCAACTATTGCTACCACTTCCTTTACACAGGTAAGCCACTGCCAGAGATCCTCTCTATGTGTACAGATTTATTTTTATACATAGATTTCACAGTAAATTAAAATCATTGTATGATGCTATGCCTCCTATGTAATTATCATAACTTACATGTCTTTCTGTGTTGGTACATTTAGGTTCCTCTCATTGTCTCTAACAGATACAAGAGTGTGACTATGCCCATATTTCTGTGTTCTCAACAAAACATGACATTTTCAAACTTAAAATATGTATTAATGTTATAGATGAAAACAATCTCACTTTTTCAAATTCTCAAATACAACTGTGATTCAGCACTTTTTATATGTTTATTAGACAGTCGCATTCTCTTTGTGAATGACTGATGAAAGCCTTTCCACATTTTTTAATTGAGCTGCTTGTCCTTTTACAGTCTCTCTATATTCTGCATAGAAATCCTTTTCAGTTAAATGTGTTGCACAGATTTTCTTCTAGTTTGCTAATTGTCTTTTAACTTTGTATGTAAAATCCTTATTGATCTACTGTGAACTTGTATGTCATCTGATCTACCATTCTTTCCTGTGGCTGCTAGGTTATGTCTTACTCAGGAAAGTGTTTCTCATTTTAAGATTATTTTTCAGATTAATGTTTTCTTTAATTTTGTTTTAGTTTGTTTTTTGTGTGTTTTACACTTGGTCTTAATTCACCTGGGGTTATGTTTTGTCAGAGAATGAGGTAGTAGTGCGTCTAACCTGTTTTTTCCTCCAGATGAATAACCCATTTTTCTAATTTAAAATAATATATTTTCTCTGACCCACCTGGCAAGCCTAGTTTAAAATTCTATATATAACATGAACCAAATTCTTATGTAAAAATATCTCTTTATGAATGCTATTTAAAGCAATGTTTTTCTACTTGTCTTTTAATATCTCAATATAATTTTTAAAATTACTATAGCTTTTAGGTATAATTAAGTATATGGTAACGTAGGTCACAGCACACTGGGATTTTTTCAAAATATTAGCATTATTTTGCAATTTTTCCTTATAGAGTGATTTTATATTTTGTCAAATTTTATAAATTATCCTCCTTGCATCCAGTAGAAATGACATTGAATCCATAGAATTTACATTAATAGTGAGGCTCTTATTTGATTGATTTGCATACATCCCTTGGAAAAGTTTTTTTAATAAAGGAACAATTCTTAGACTTATTCCTATGTGTTTTATTTTCCTGCAACAGTAAAACAGATTGATTTCTTCTGTTCCTGAATAAATTCTGATGTATTTTTAAGCAGAAAAAGTTCTATTTATTTTGGATGTTGATCTTTTTTTAGCTACCTTAATAGACTATCTTATGAGTTATAATTTTTTAATTGATTTACTTAGATTTTATAAATAAACAGTAATAGTTCCTTCAAATAGTTACAAGTGCTTTTCTTTTTTTTTTCTCTTGTTAATCTCCAGTGAAATACTGAATAGTAGCAGTGATGATGGGCAATCTTGTCTTACTGTACAGTCTTTGTTGAGAATATAATTAATTTTTTACTATCACATATGTTCCTTAGTGTAGTGTTGTTTTGTTTTTACCTTTATACTGAACTAGAGACTGTGCTTGTGCCCCTTGCTTATTGAAGTTTAAATTTGTTTAATTATAACTAGGCGTGAATGTTATCTAAAGCTCTTTATATTGAACCTTTTTGCAATCCTGGACCAAACTCTACTGTGTCATAATGTTATCTCTCAATTTCTCTTTGCAAACACACTAGTTTGCACTATCCTTGGAATAAACTAGTCTTGAAGTGGGACGGTACTGCAAGGACCTAGGACATCAATCTAATCTGTTTGAAGGGCCAAAAAAAAATTGTATTCATGTCTCTCAGTCTCTAAACTTCAACTCTATTAAAAGATGTTTGTGGTGGAAAGTCATCATTTTGCTGTTGAAATACAAAAACAAGTGTAACGAGACAGTTATCTAAAACAATCAGATGCTTTTGTCTTATATGTCAAATAAGACAAAAGTTTTGGGAATCTAAAAAGCACTAGTTTTGGGAATTTAATTTTCAACTAACTCAAATATCAGGGAGGCTTTTGCTAAAAGATTTTTACTTTTTCATAAGGGGCAAATAAAACAATATAATACTTTTTTCCCCTTTTTTATGTTTCTTTAAGATTTATTTAACCCTTATCTATAGGTTCAGACCTTTACACACCATTAGTGGGTGAGTAATAGTCCTAAGAGGACGAATAAAAGAAATTCTACACTAGCAGCTCATCATCATTATTTTGCCTCATTGCAAGTTGCAAGTCCCTTATCCTCAATTACACCTCTCTCCTTTCAGTAGATGAAGGGCTGCCCTAAAATAAAGACCCTCTAGTTTGGTCCCCAGTGCTTTTATTCCCTCATTGTAATTTATCCATTTTGTCATTGGGTACATATTTATTGAGCAACTATTAGTTATCCAGTACTGTCCTCAGTGCTGGGGACAGAGCAGGGACTAAGGCAAGGTTCTCATCCTTATGACATTTGCATTATAGTGGGAGGAATGAGTGGGGGTGAATTGACAATAAGAAAATATATAAATGATAAAGATTGAAACATGCTTAAAGAAAATAAAAAGAAATGATTTGAAAGACGGAGGAAGGCCCATTTGAAGAGGTAAAATTTGAAATGAGACCTGAATGGTATGAAGGAGCTGTCCATAGTAAAATTCTTATGAAAGATGATTACTAGTAGAGGTGAAAGTATCAGCTATAGACCCAGGGAAGGAATGAGGTTGATAGATTCAAGGAATAGAAATAAGGCAAAGCCTCATGAATCATATTTACTTCCTACTGAGCTCTGCCTATTCCCTTCCAATAGACACTTTGGAAATCATAACTTATTACAAGGCCAGACTACACACTGCGAAGTGGCATGGAACACTAATCGTAATCAAATGCAGCCTTCTTTCTGTTTTGTCATATTTTCATCATTATCTTAGCATATTCCTCATGATGCTAATTAGGGTCTGTTTTTTAGATCTTTGTCTCCAGCACTGCACTGTGAAATCCTTAATCCTTAACTGAAGAGTCTGTCTTATTCAGTTGTGCCTTAGGCGGCTCCTACTGGCTAAGAAAGTATTTTTAACAAAATATTAGATACTAAAGAAACTCTTACATTATCCATTATTTCCTAATATACTCATATGATAATGGTATAAAAATGTTGTGGAGGAAAATTAGGTAGTGTCAGAAAATATAAATGAGCCAAATGCAAAGATTACAGGATCAATACAATTTCTCTAAAAATTTATATATTACAAAATATCCATCCTTTAGTTATATATATCTAGATTTCAGTAACTATGATGGGTGATCAAGAATAATAAAAAATACCACATTTGGGAAAGTATTTGCTCATTTGAGTGCAGTAAACATTTTGTAAGGCATTGCTAAATTTATAAGGTACATTTTGGTACAGAACATATTTTTGAGACTCACTGCAGAAAAATTCTTAGAATGGCAAGGGAAAATTCTAAAGGCGAACAAAATGTTTGAAAATATGTTCGAAAAAGAAATGTGGTTTAGGAAAAAAAATTAAATATTTATCTGAAAAAGAGATAGCAATCCCTCCCTTTTAACAAGAAAGAAGTAGTGGAATTTTGCCCCTTTTGAGTTTTGTTGACTAGGTTTTATTGATTGACTTCAGGTAACATGTCTCAGATTGTAATTGATTTTGTTTATGTATATGCAGGGCAAATTGTAGTACTATTTGAATAAATAACATGGATTTTGTTTTAACCAAAAATTACTCATTAAAGTTATATCTCTCCAAGTGATTCTCAAAATTGCCATGACCCTTTCCTCTACCTTTCATATTTTTCTATATATTGCTACTTGTGGACAGTATGCTGAAACTATGCTTATTTTGAAATCAAATAGCAATAGATGTCTGCATAGTATTCCATGGTGTATATGTGCCACATTTTCTTAATTCAGTCTATCATTGTTGGACATTTGGCTTGGTTCCAAGTATTTGCTATTGTGAATAGTGCCGCAATAAATATACGTGTGCACATGTCTTTATAGCAGCATGATTTATAATCCTTTGGGTATACACCCAGTAATGGGATGGCTGGGTCAAATGGTATTTCTAGTTCTAGATCCCTGAGGAATCGCCACACTGACTTCCACAATGGTTGAACTAGTTTACAGTCCCACCAACAGTGTAAAAGTGTTCCTATTTCTCCACATCCTCTCCAGCACCTGTTGTTTCCTGACTTTTTAGTGATCACCATTCTAACTGGTGTGAGATGGTATCTCACTGTGGTTTTGATTTGCATTTCTCTGATCGCCAGTGATGATGAGCATTTTTTCATGTGTCTTTTGACTGCATAAGTGTCTTCTTTTGAGAAGTGTCTGTTCATATCCCTTGCCCACTTTTTTACGGGGTTGTTTGTTTTTTTCTTGTAAATTTGTTTGACATGGATGAAGCTGGAAACCATCATTCTCAGCAAACTATCGCAAGGTCAAAAAACCAAACACCACATGTTCTCACTCATAGGTGGGAATTGAACAACGAGAACACATGGACAAAGGAAGAGGAACATCACACACCAGGGCCCGTTGTGGGGTGGGGGGATGGGAGAGGGATAGCATTAGGAGATGTACCTAATGTAAATGACGAGTTAATGGGTGCGGCACACCAACATGGCACATGTATACATATGTAACTAACCTGCATGTTGTGCACATGTACCGTAAAACTTAAAGTATAATAAAAAAATAAAAAAAAACAAATAAAAATAAATAAATAAAATAAAATAAAAATAAAAAATAAAATAGATGTCTTACTTCAACTAAACCATGTAAAACCCAGTAAATACTTTGTGTAAATTGACATGTCTTTAAAAAGAAAGTTTGTTTAAGTATGCCAGGCTGGTGGAAAGAACTTTGATTTCTATCAGAACTAGATTTTACTTCCAAATGAGTTAAGAATAACATTATATGATCTTACAAATATTCTGTCAGTTATCTTTAATCCACAGTCAAGTAAAATACACTTTATGTTTCCCTTTTATTTTATAATATAAATAATATCATTAACAACCGACTAACATTGCTATTTGCACTAACTTAGTTAAGCACATCATAATGGCAACTAATGAAGATTGAATGCTTACAGTAAGTAAGGTACGGTGATAACAGTTTCACCGTGTTACATAAAAATACATAATACATAGTTCCTTTTTTATGGTTAAGATTTACAACTGAGGATACTATGGCTTAAAGTATGTTATTAATTTGCCCAAGGTCATGGAGCTCGTAAATAGCTGAGCCAAAATTTCAGTTTCGAGTGTTCGATTAAAGAATATGCCCTTAAATGCTAAAATATGATTATCTTCACTTTACGCTTTTATCTAATCTCCCACGTAACACATTGCACATATTTGCAGGAGAGTTTATATGATTTGAGAGTATAATAAGTGGCCACAAAACAGAATGCTTCTCTGTGTGTGGCTAACTGATCCATTCAGAAATAAAAAATGTAACATCCTCGACTCACCTGAGTTTACTGGTCTTGACTGCAGGAACAGATGGCATGCCGGGGACTGTGCAATAGCACATAAACATTCTGGAATGGAGTAAATGAGAACATATGACTAAAAGCAACATTGCCAAAGCTTTAGAACTAACTCTATGTTTTTCCTTCTCTTTCAGCAATTTATCTGCTAAGTGATTATATTATGCATGATATTTATGGACACATTTGGCATACTTTGACCATAATCATCATCATGAAAGAATGCATGTTTAGATCAACTGAATTATTAATATATCAAACTATTACTAATATTACCATTACAAATAAAATTACATTAAGAATTTCATAAGCATGGCAAATGTATTTCAACAATATTACTGTGTTTGGTACTTAAAAGATTTGAAAGAGCTCTTGTAATTATGACTAAGTCAATTATCCCCCAATTATTTGATAAATTTAATGTTATTACAATCAAGTTCTCAGGGCATTCTTTTTCTTGTAACAATTTGGTATATCAATATTGAGGTTCATCTAAAGAATAAAGAAGTAGGGGATTTCCCTACTACATATAAAATATATTAAAACTATAGTAATAAAATGTATGGTACTAGTATTTGAATAGATATATATGAAAGAGAATAGAAAATCTAGAAATAGATACTTAGATATATGGAAAATTCATTATTATCATGGCTAAACTTGATTTCAGTGAGAATAGAATAAATTATTCACTAAAATATGCTGGGACAAATTGGGACAAATTGTTACAATAGATGAGTCAATACTAAATGAGAGTTTCTGTTGTCCCACAATCTTGTCAGCATTTGATGTTATCAGTGTTTGGGATTTTAGCCATCCCAATAGGTGTGCAGCAGTATTTTTTTTTTTTTTTTTTTTTTTTTTTTTTTGAGACGGAGTCTTGCTCTGTCGCCCAGACTGGAGTGCAGTGGCGCAATCTCTGCTCACTGCAAGTTCCGCCTCCCGGGTTCATGCCATTCTCCTGCCTCAGCCTCCCGAGTAGCTGAGACTACAGGTGCCCGCCACCACACCCAGCTAATTTTTTGTATTTTTAGTACAGACAGGGTTTCACCATGTTATCCAGGAATGATGATTTTATTATGCCTGTATTAGCCACCTGGCACAGCACATACTAAAGCATATTTTATTCTTAAAAGGATAAAATCTCACAGTACAGTTTTTTTCTTCCAAGAAGGGACTCCAACCAGATCTTCCTGCTTTGAGTCACTCTCCAGTGCTCTCAGATAGTTATTTTATTTTAATTTCGTGTCTAGAGTTTATGGTTGTTATTTGTTCCAATAGGAGCTATTCTACCATTGCAAAAAACTGAAAATTTTGAAGCAACGTTTTTGGTAGGAAAAAATTGCATATAACCCAGTGTCCACCGGCAGTGGTACGGTTACATAAATAGTGTCATAATCACAAAACGGAGTGTTAAGCAGCCATAAAAATGAATGAGTTATAGCTATATCCCACAGCATAAATGAATGTTATATAATATTTGGTGTTAGACATATTATGCCACTTCAGAAACAATATATGATAATCTTTATGACTAAAGAGAACACCGGCTTAATACTACACATTCTAACAATGCCATCGGTCCAAAGCAGGGATCAGCAAACTTTTTTGTAAGGAGCTAGATGACAAATATTTTAGACTTTGCAGGCTACAGGGTCTTTGTTGCAACTACTTACCTTCATCAAAATATGAAATCAACCATAGACAATACACCAATAAATGATTGTATTGGGCATGGCTGTGTTCCAATAAATTTTTATCTCCAAAAACAGGCAGGGGGTTGGATTTAGTCCATGATCATAGTTGCCAATCCTTGTTCTGGATGATCTCCAAAAGCACCTCTGAGTTACTACAGAAAAGCTTTCTGTAGCTTTTAGATATATTTTAGAAATATACTAAAATATACTACAGAAAAGCTTTCTGTAGTAGCTCAGAGACTCAGGCTGCTTTGACCCTTTGGCACCTCAGAATCAGGGTTTCTCCAAGATCACAATATCATTTAAAAAAGAGCACTGGAGGGAATTTTATACCAACAATTAATTGTTGCAGTCCAGAATTTATACACACTACTTCTGCTCAGGGTCTGTTTCTCAAAATTGACCCTGTGTTCCAAACCAAGTATGACAAAGCTGAGAAAGAGAGGAGAACACTTGTGAACATTAGAATTGTCTGACTTAATGCTGAGGGGAAAAGAAGTCCCACATGATTATACACAGCATAAGCAGTATATTATAGTGTAAAATCCAGGAAAAGAAATCAATAACATTGGTAGGTATTTAAAGATATGTTATGATAACAAAAGGTCAAAAACGCAAATAAGTGACCAACTCAAAATTAAGCATGCTAATTTGCTATAGACAGCAGTAATAGACTAATATATGGAAGAGCACATAGGTACAATTAAACTTGTGGTGTTAATTCTTAGACTAAGCAACGTGTTTAAGAATGTTTATTAGAAAAGAAAATATTTCCGTTATGAGAATTATACAGTCAGAGATTATATATTACTTCTCCCACAAAATAAAACTTTAGGACAAGTTATATCTTTATATTACATGCTTACTTTTTTTTTTTTTTTTTTTTTGAGACGGAGTCTCGCTCTTTCATTGCACATTACCTGTCCTCACTGTAATTTTAGAAGTTTTTATATATTTGAATAATCATTGCTTCCATTACATGGAAAGCTCTAAGAGAAAATGGCTATGTCTGTCTTTTTCTTCTTATCTTTCCAATGCCCATGATGATTTCTGCATCATTATAGGTATTTTTAAAATATTTGAATAAGGGAACTTGAAAGCACAGAAAATAAAATGAAAAAAATTGCTTAAATATTTCATACTTACAACAACTCAATACAAAATATAGGTTACTTAATTTTAGATTTTTTGCTGTTATTTTTTCTTCATTTGTATTACAGTTATGATCACACATTTATTTTCATTTTGCTTTTTTTACTTAACATGACAACGTAAGTCATTTCCATATTAATATAATCACTAATACAATAATTTTATAGGACTTTATTTCTGAATGTTCCATTCAGAAATGTTTCTACAGTCAGCTTACCGATTTCTCTAGTGAATAGTGAAGATTTAGTTTTGTCACTGTTGGGATTAGCATGATTAAAAAATATGAGAATAAACATCTTTGAGAGTTTTTATGACTGGTTTTTTATCTTAGGTGATATATTCATAATACAAATTCTGCTGAAATTTTATGATAATTTTACAGATTTTTAATGATTATTGAAAAGTCAACATGTACCTTTGACTTTATTTAATAAAAATTCAACTGTGATCTGATAACTAGATTAATGGCCTGCTAAATTAACGGATTTAAGTATTTGTTATTGTTATTTAGTATTGGATGATATATTTTTTCCAGTAGTGGACAATGTAAATGCTATAGAAAAATAAATTGTTAGAAGTTAAGTATCTTTAGACAGAAAGCATGCCAGAGAAGAAAGAATCTTGATTCTTCTGGAGGATAGTTTCGAAAAGCACAGCAGAGTTTCAGCTAGCCAAGCAATTCCCTTGAGGACAAATGTAGAGTATAACGGCAAGAAAGAGTTGGTTCCAAGAATGCTTAAGGAAGATGAAATTATAAAGATAACCACAAGCTATATGAATTGCATTTACCATTCTCCTAATTGAGAAGGGGCACTCAAAATCCAGGTATTAAGGACTCAGTAGTATGTAACATGTGCATCCAGGAGTATCTCCATGAACTCCAAACCTCTTACTTTAGCCTAGTCCTGCTTATTTCCAGAAAAGATAACCAAATCAATTTTATTTAAATGCTAAATGAATGAGAAAAAAACTTAGTGTGTAAGAGCAGCCATAAAATGCTGTAAAATGCTTGACAAAGTGGGTTGCTTTCTTTTTAAAGATGCAAGAATGATGACACAGATTTTGAATGTTGGATAACCATTAGCCATCATTTTTGGAACTGACAGAGGAAGAATGGAGAAACAACTTTGCATACTTTTTCTGAGGCATATATGACCATATTGTACTTAAGTGACCAAATATCTTTGGTCCAACTGACTCATGATTTTCACCTTCCTATGACATGGATATAAATTTAGAAAAAAAAATTAGAATTGTTTTTTCACCTGAAACTAATTTTTAGATTTTTCAGAGGCCTCTGAAAAAAAATACTGTTTTACCTTATGAAAAATGAATGTAAGAAATAATTAGTTATTTGGTAACTCCATATTTATTAATTAGCTCAGCACAATTAGAAGAGCTTTTTGGGAACAGTGGTCAAACCAAAAGAGAAACTTTGTCCTTTCTATGTTAATTTTGCACATTTAAAATAGTACTAATAAAAATATTTTAGAGACGGTAATGTACATAAAGGCCCCAGAGACTTGTCAATGTGCTTACTTTCCATAATATGTTCTTACCCTCAGAGAAAATGCTGACTAATTTCTTATGAAATGGTGAGATATTGTACCTCGGTAGAGAATTTCACTTTCCTCCAGTCTGATATTGTTGGTTAGTGTAATAAATTAATCACAACCATTTAGTCTTAAAAAGAGAAAATTACATTAAAATTTTTGAAATAAGATAATATTTATGTTTTTAATTATCAGAGTTAGAATATTTTACTTCACTTCACTATAAAGGGACACACTAGAACAAAAACTAAATTTCCTTTTATAGGGACATAAAAACACAAGACACATTTACTGTGGCTTTGTGCTTGTCTATCATTATGGAAAGATAAAGTATGTGTTTAATGAAGAAACAGAAGATAACATTCATCTGTCACTTGTTTGTGGATTTTACTAATGTCTATTATTCTCAAAGGCCATGAAGATATGGTCTAGGCTAGTTTTCAAAAATAGGCAGCATATAATCAATTCTTCAGATTAAATTTACTTCCAAGGTCAACATTTAAAATGGTTACCAATATTGTCCCTCTGGTTAAAGCTATTGTGTGACTCCTTGGCCTTGTCCTCCTGGACTTATGTACCTCAATATTCCACAATTGCTAAGAATCAAACCCCACAAGCCTAGCATGAATTAGGCCCCAGTATGCACAGTCATTAGTAAAGACTGACTGAAATGGAAGTAGAATGTGAAAGAAGAGATCTTGCTGTCACACACCTCTGTAAAGATCCATATGAATGTCACTCATATGAATGACACCCTTCTCTCTCTTTTTAAGGGTGTTTATTCAGAATACTTTTTCATGAAATAATAATCTCATAATTTGTATCTTTTACATCCTATACTCAATGGCTACTATTTAATTGTCATGCACCAAACTCTGGCTATGTGCTTTTTAAACATTATTGCTGAATAAGAAAGGTAGGTAGTTGTATTTCCAATAGAAGATTCACAAGGTAGTGCTTAGAAAAGTTAAATCCCTTGTCTAAATTAAACATATATATTATATATTATAATTATCTCATATATATATATATATTCAGTAGCATATCCACTATGCAAACTTAGGATCTTAGATATGTTTTTAAAATGTTATTTTCTTTATGATATTTTGCTTTCTAGTAAAATTTTAAGTGTAGAAATGTTATTTTCTTTCTGATATTTTGCCTTCTAGTAAAATTTTAAGTGTAGAAAAATTTTGGAAACATGTCTTGTCACCTTTAATCTTGAACAAACTGCCTTATCTAGTGCAAATATATTTAAAGGCAGATTTTTCTTCATTTAAGCATTTGATCAATCTGATAAACATGTTTACAGTGTCTAAATGCTAAAGTATAAGATAAACTTAATTTACGTCTTTATGAAAAGTGGTATTTCTTTTTTCAATTCAGAATCACTAATGAAAGTCCCATTCAGTAGTTAATCATGGTCAAACAGCAAGTTCTAGAGGCCAGGAATGGAACCCTGTTAGAGATCACTGGTAAATCAACATTAACAACTGATTGCTTTCCTGTTCGTCAACCTTGTCAAAACACTGAATAGAATTTTTTTTTAATGTTTTCTGTGTCTTATGACCATTTAAAAGAAAGTTTGTATTTTCTTACAACCACATGAAGGAAAGTTTAAATTTTCTTAATCCCATTTGAAATCACTTTTAATAAATTATGTGATACCAGTAGTTGAACATAAATATCTCATTGCAGTGTATTCTAGCTAACTCTTTGGAATTCAAACAAGTTTTTTGTAGTAGATGAAAAATAATATTGGTATGAGGCATGTTTATTAAAACTTTGCTGATCTTGCAATAAATTTTGTCTCGCGTAGGATGTTTGTCTTCTTAGTGAAGCATAGAGAAGAGGACAACAGACATAATACATTGAACACACTTGAAAAGGACCTTGCGATATCAGAAGCACGTGCTATAAATTTATTCTGTCTTTCCCCAAAGGGATTTGCGGCCATTTACAGGAGCACGAACACATGAGGAAATGGAAAAATCCTGATATTTCTTGGACTATTTGGGTTCTACGGCTTTTATCCTAATACTCACACTTGGGAATCCAGAACACTTTAGTCCACAGGTCTAAGTGGTAGTTTACTGAAATTGGTAATAAGTGGCTAATTAACTAACTCTTTTCATGTGGCCCAGTGAATCTTTGAACCAAACAAGTTGTTGTCACCTCGATTCCCAAATTAAGACAAGCATAAATACAATTGGAACCTGAGACAGTATCCATAATAACTCTCTGTTCTCTGGTCTAAAAGATAATATGGATGGAAGAGCCAATGGGAAGATTCTGCTCATCATTCTTCCTCTCAAAAAAGGAAAACATTTGTAAAATCTCACGGTTGAGTGAAATTAGTGCCACTGATAAAAGCAAGAGATATAGCGGCGTTAGTTGCAATCATATCATGATTTCACATGTCTATTGTTCCATGCAGAAGGTTGGTGGATCTTGGAGAATGAGTAAATTACCATAAATTCAATAAGTTAGTGATTCAAGTTGCTGATATTATTTCACATTTTATTCATTATCACATTATATTCATGTGGTGTCTTCCTGGGCGTATCAACATAACTCCCAGCAAGTTATATGCAAGTATTAACCTTGAATATGTTTTCTTCCTCTATCCCAAAAGTTATCAAAATAGTCAGGATTCATTTATTCAGTAAGGGTGACACTGTATCTTTATTAACTTGCTTGCGTGGTTCTGTGTCACTCAAGACATTTTAATCTTCAATCTTCTCACCAAGGCTGTACACTACTCTGCTACCTTGATAATATCAGGTTCCTGAGATCTGATGAACAGAAAACAACAGGTCTGCCAGGTGGCTGGGAAAACACTATTTCTAGAGGATGGGAAATAAATAAATAAATATTATGAAAACACAGGAGCAGGATTCCTGAGTGAAACTCTGGAGAATTTGGAAGTCTAGAAATATTGGGATATTCCTTTCAAAATGAAAGAAAGTTTGCTTCACCTTGCACTCTGTAGCACAAAGAATGAAAAATAACACATAGTACATTCTTTTGGATTTTTCAGGGAAATATATAATTTATTTGTGTGTGTTGCTCTGATTCATTTACAGAGTACTCAGAAATGATACCAGTATTGAGAGAAAAATAAAAAAGAAAAGATAGCCTAACTGATTTGGGCTTTATGCCAGTAGCCTCTCACTGAAACCTTATGACCTAAGGAATCCAATATTGTTCAAAGTGTCTGTGGCTTACCTGGATAATATATGGCATTTGTGGTAAGCCCACACTCAGAGAATCATAGCAAAGTTTCTACGTTTTTAAAGTAAAGTCAGACCTTCACTGACAAGTAATTATTCTCCTTTAGAGAAATAATTATTGGCTTACTCCTGAGTCCTGGTAGAGACTGAATGCCTAATTATAAAACTTGGTAGGCAGGTAACATGAGCTGCCTATCATGTCTGGATGTTATCAGATTGTATGAGCCAGAGAAATCAAGCACGTTCTTCAGCCCTAAATCATGAAGCAAAAATGAGAACAGAATCTGAAAGCACATGTATGTTACTTTAATAAATAACTAATGCCTCCACTGAATTTACACCTGACATAATTCTACCCCTCCCTCAACACCTAACTGCAGATGGAGGAGCATGCCGTAAACGAGAGCCAAAAGATTTCCTGAAGACCTTTCATAGCACGCTGGAAATAGGAAAAGAAGAGTTGTAGCATTTCAGTCCCACTCACGAGTTGAATTATGTAGCATCTAATTCTTCTGGCAAAGGTTAAAATGGCCGGATAAAACAAAGATAAAAATCTACGTAAGCAGGGGGTGGACAATTGTTTGGACAGAGAAGAACTTGGAAAAAAACTGGTATGTTGGGATTGCTTACTAGGATGTTTTAGAAAGAAGTATATAGATGGAACTTTTGAAATGGATTCAGAGTGTGAGGATATTATGCAACATGTAAAATGTGAATGTTCACTAAAACTAGTTGGGACTCTCGATTCTCTAGTGGTTCTCAGTTGGCCTCTCTTCCAAGCTTCCTTATTGCTTGGCCAATAAACTCCACAATCTTGCTGGCAGAGTCAGATGCTATGTGGCAACAAATACTTCCCTACTCCACAGCTTACTGGCTTTCGCCTCTGCTGAATATTTAAATTGCCAGAACCAGTGAAAGAGACCAAACCTAAATGTGTTAATCTCTGATGATCCAGCCAACCACAGATTTTGGATTAAAATATTGGGCCTCTTCCATCATGAAGGGGATAAAAGTTTTTTCAAACTAGACTAGGCATTTACTCTGGATTAGGATTTTTCTTCCATTCCTGCCAGCAACTCCATCTCCGGGCTTACATAACACTTTATTTACAATGTTGCTTCTGTCCAAATTACTAATTTTATGTGGACACAACTGAGATAATGGCCTAAAAATCATAGAATTTACTGTCTTACCGTGTACCTTATCCCACAGAACCACGTGGCCTTACGGAGAGTTGAAACTGTCTGAAAACTGAATGGAAGTAAGACCACAGGTAACATCTAATAAATTAGACTGCTATCCAATGTGAAGTGTGTATATTCTCTGAATCAGGCCAGAGTGTGTGTTACAACTGTTGCTCTCATAGCTAATGAAACCTTCACAAGGTGTTTCCATTCTTCCATTTCTGTGTCCTGCTAGCCTTCTTAGTGCCTTGACAAGAAGTTTTAGAACACAAGGATAAGTTACTCCATCAGAAGACCCTACAATGGTCTCACTGAATTGGAGTCTCAAATTGCCATTTGTCCATTTCAAGCTCTTCATGCTGCAGGTCAAAGATGCAAAATAGAAGGTATCGATCTCGATTATCAAGGAGAAACAGGTTTGCTGGGGGTAGGGTTGTAGTATATTTAGACCCCAAGGTCTTATCTTGGGTGCCTCCTAGTCTGACACATATAGGAGTTAAATTTATTGGAAGACTCCAGAAACCTCAGAGACTGCAGAAACGTCATACAGGTAGGACCACCAATAAATTCTATTCTTTAGAAATCATAGTTGGATTTACCTCATCATGGAAAAAGCCTCAACTGCCTGCAGTGTTGGCTGATGAAGGAAAATAAAATATTAAATGATTAATGGAGAATGAAAGCATAAATATCAGAAGTAGCCTTCTGACAACAGCAGAAAAATAATGTCTTAATTTGGGTTCTCTAGAAAGTATAGCTTAAGGCACAGTTTATATAGTAATGTTTTAGGGATGAGTGTTCAATTCCAGGAAAGCAATAGTGAAAGGAAAAAAAGAGAAATGAGTCAGAAAGAAGAAGCAAAGAAAGAGTAGTGCATTTTATAACTTTCCAAGTTTCTTAAAAGAACCCAGCGATTTCTAGGTCAAGGGAGTTTTTAGAGAAACCATATAAAACCATTACCTCTAGGAATGGTCCGTTATAGGCAGGAAGGGGATGCAATGAATCTACTGGATACTTCACACTCTCCTTTCTTTCACTGGTCAAAGTTCAACCAATGGGTAGATAACAGCCCCTCTCTTCCAGCTTGTGTTAATCAGCCCCTCTTACTAACTTTGGAAAAGTCAGAGATTTAGTAGTTTTATTTGTAATGAACCTGGGCATTGGGGCCGATAGACTATGTGGGGCCTGGCAAAAGCCTGGACCTTGAACTGAAGGAGGCTGACATTATCCGTAATGTTAGGAGGTGAAGTGAAGTCCATAATAGACAGGGCTTAGCAACTGTTCGGAGCCATTCTATCCTAATGTAAGGTAAGTCCTTGTATTAAATGGTTCTCACGCTGCTGATAAAGACATAACCAAGACTGGGAACTTTACGAAGAAAAAGAGGTTTAATGGCCTCACAGTTCCACGTGGTGAAGAGGCCTCACAATCATGGAGGGAGGTGAACGGCACATCTTACGTGGCAATAGGCAAGATAGAATGAGACCCAATTGGACGGGGTTTCCCTTATAAAACCATCAAATCTCATGAGACTTATTTACTACCACAAGAACAGAATGGGGCAAACTGCCCCCATGATTCAATTGTCTCCCACTGCTCTCTCCCACAACCTGTGGGAATTATGGGAGCTACAATCCAAGATGAGATTTGGGTGGGGACACAGCCAAACTATATCAGTCCTGAAGGCTTAGAGTACGGGTAGGTCCTCAGAATGTACTAGCACATAGACTTGATTGTGTACTCATGAGCTGTGGTGTCTATTCATATCTGTACCCTTTCAGTGTCACGATCTGATTTAAGTGATTTTAACTTGTTTATATTTGTTCCCTTTCTCTGTTCCTTTCTTCTTAGATGCAGGGTATGTAGGTAGTGGCTAGTTTTAACAGTTTTTAGTTCATAGTTTAGAGAATATCCAAAAGCAATAACTAGAGGAGGAATAAAAACACTATGAGAATTTGAACTTGAAGAAGATGGCATTAACTGTTGAAATTTTTGTTAACAACATATGGAGACAAAGAAAAGCAAAATTATACTTGTATAAGTGATATTTGCATTGTTTTAGCTACATGCATATTGTTGTAATTGTTATTGTTTGGAAGTTTGAGGTTGGAAGAAAGAGTCTTTTGAATTGGAACAGATGAAGAATTGACTCATATTTCCCAATATCTTATGAGCTTTACATATATTAATTTTAAGGATGACATGGTATTTGCATTTATTTTATAAATAGATATAACAACTTCAGACATTTCAAATTAATTTTTCACTTTGTCAAAACTACAAACACACACATGCATGCACATACACACATACATACATATAGTTAACAAAACACTCACTCAAGAATGTCATAAAGTATAGCAAAACTAAGATATGCTGAACAATACAATCAGCTAAACCTTTGTTTACATTGGAATTTAAATTGCATATTTTGGAGTATAAACAAACTTGAAAACAGAGAAAATTATAAATTATGCCAAAATAACCACATTTAAAGAAATTTTGGAATTTTTAATAAATGAATCTCACTAAAAGAGAAATACAGTTAATTAGAATTTTAGGTAAAGAGAGCCTAGTTTGTATTCTCTCCAACTTCCTTGATAGAAATCTTGAACTTTATTTTTGCTTAAATAAAATATTAATTCATAGTATTTTCAACTTTTAGAAAGATTGGAGATGGCAAACTTTTAATATGTTAAAAGAGGAAAACTGGTTATTTAAATGATTGTTATCTACCAGAAATTTATATTTTTTTCTATCCACAGCCAAATGTCATTTCAAAATCATTTCAATTTCTTGTCAGAAAGCCACTGGACCAACTAGAGCATTTTAGCCAAGTGGTAGAAAAATATTGCTCATAACAGGTGCACTGTATTCTCTAACCATCCTGTGATAGGCCAAATCATTTTCTGCAAAGTTAATGCCATATTGGAAAGAGAATAATAGCCACAAGCATAAAAACAAGCAATATCATATAATATTTTCTGATTATAAAAGTAATATATTAATGTAGAAAATTCCCAAAGTTGAGATAATTTTAACAAGAAAATAATATACTTTATTATATTATTCAGTTAATTTATGATACTCTAATAAGGTAGACTTCTAGTTACATGCAAATATAAATATGTATGTACACATTTTTGAGATGATATATATAATTTTGAGGATTATATTTGATGTGTATAAATGTATATAAAATTTTTGCATTACAGTGTTTACCCTTCCTTACTGTTTTAAAGACTATGATCTATAATATGTACCTCACATTTCATGTGGATACACTATAATTTTCTGATTGAATATTTTATTGCTTATCTGTATTATGACAAATAATATAGGATAAAGATCCTGTTATATTATTTTCTTTCTTTTTTCTTTTTTTATTTTTAGGATAAGATTCAAATGCTCAGAAAAGGTATGAACAATTTTACATTTTTGATAACTGGATATTGTATTTCTTACCTGAAAGGTTCTAGTAGTTTACATTTCTAAGAGCAGGGTACTATATTTCCAGTTTCAGGGCAACTACACCAAAACTATAATTTTTCTTTTTAATTTAAAAAAATACAAACTATGTTTAATTTATATGTTTGTATAATAGTAATTTTAAAATCAAAGTTTAGCAATTTTTACTTTTCCCTTATGAACTGCCTTTCACAATCTCTATCTGGATTTTCGTAATTTTCTTATTAATGTGTAATAACAGTTCTTTATGTATCAAATATACTAACTATATATAACACACAATTTTTTCTAGATTTTTAGTTTCTTCAAATAATTTGTATTACATCTTAAAGAGAACATTTCAAAGTTTGAACTAGATTTACCTATCAATTTTTATTTATTTATTTTCTTACCCATTAAGCTGAGAAAGTTAGATAAAAAATTAATCATACTTATCTCTAATTTCTTATGGTTTTACCTTCTGCTGTTAAGTACTTTATCCATCTGGACTATATTTTTGTGCTCAGGTAACTTTTTTAAAAATAAATAATTACTCCAGCTCCATGTATTGATGAATCCTTCTTTATAAATATTAGTTTTATGTATAAATACAGAATATTTTAAGGCTTTCTGGCCTATTCCAATACTTTGTCTATTTGTTCAGAAACATCACATCAGTTTAGTTATTTTTTCCTCTATAAAAATATGCAATTGTCTAAAAGAAACATAAATCTCCTTTTCAGTTTTTCAGAATTGTCTTATCCCCTCTATCCACGTATTTTCTCAGATAATTTGTAAAAGTCCCTTGTCCAAGTTCATATTTTTACTGAATGGTCCATTCTATTGAATTCTATTGAAATCCCATTGAAATGTTTCTGCAAATAGTCAAGCTCACTTTGATGAGTTTATAATATTTTGTAACTTTTTAGTCATTCACCTTTCAAATTTAGCACATACTATGTAGATATAAGGTATTATATGTATATAGCTTTACACTGTGTATATGTGTATATATATGTGTGTATATATTTTTGGATTACATATAAGAATATGTGTGTGTATGTGTGCATAAAAGAAAAATATGTAAAAGAATATATATGTATGTATGTGTGTAACTATCAATCTATCTTCTTCCCATTCTTGCATTAAAATATTTTTAGCATCTATGGATGTAAAATTTTTAACTATCCATTTTGTGGACAGTAATGAAGTTTTTCTCTAATAAAATACTGAGATTTTGCATTATAACTCATTCTAAAGTATGCAGTTGGATTTAATTTTATTTGCATATTTTTCTTTAATTTTTATAAAAGATTATCTCTAGTTTTGTTTTTGTTTCAAGCTCTCAAATCTACTTTATAATGGTGAAAATATTTTCTACATCTTTCTATCATTTTATACTCTAGATGAATTTACATATTGTAAGAAGTATCTTTCACATCAATTTTTGTTTGTTTGTTTGTTTTTAACTCACTGAAAAAATCTGGTTCCTGCATTATTTCTGGTAGTAATTTTGTTACAGCTTTTTTTTCTCTATCTCTGTTTTCTATGCTTATTGGTAAACTCATCTTCTGGGTAATTTTTAAAAATTTTACTTAATAGGAAATCTTTCTTTTGACCTTGTATAAATATTTTGAAACATATTTTGTTGTGTCTGTATGTTTTAAATTTATTCTATTTTGTAGTATTCTCTGATACATTTAACTTCACTTGTTTCTCAATGATTTAATGATTCAAATACAAAATATAAAACAAAACAACAGTCCACTAATTTACTAAGAGTGTCCTTCAAAAGCATGTTTCTACAAAACCTCATCACAGTATTTCAGATTAGACTCCACAGAATATTTGGATTACATCTTGCTATGGCTGCTTTTGATTTTTTAAACACACGCTTTTGCTTTTCTTTCAGACCATTTATTTTGAAAAGACAACTTTGCTTCTTATGTACCTTTCATAACTTGCTATTGTCTTTTTAAAAATTGTCTTAAATCACTCACAAAGGAAATTTCACTCTTTGGAATGACATTATTTCACTTTTAAAGTAATAGCGGCATATAGATTTTCATTTGGAAGTTTTTGGTATTTACGAAGAAACAGATTAGGAGAACAATAACAACTACAAAATCTTTGCTAACTGCCATCTAAATAAGAAGGAAGGCAAGGACAAAACGCAATTGACCCATTCCTGATTAAAGCAAAAATGTGAGAACAAAAAACCTATTTTAAGGCAACCAAAGAATATGGAAAGTGGCTTCTATGATTCACTTGTCAAAGGTGAATACCCTTGTTTCTGAAGACAAGCCAGCTGAGAGATTATAACTGCTTTGTAGTTTCTTTCTACAAGCATTGGAACAGAAAAATCTAATTGTTAACAAAAAGCACACTGAGATTTTACACTTGAGTCAGCTTTTGCCGATTTCTGCTGTTGCGTATTTTCTTACCAATAAAATAGTACCATTGTTGCATAAATTGCTTATTCTGCTTATCATGGAAATTTTCTATTAATCTGTAAAAATGATAAAACTATATTATAGTTTTTAGTGGTTTATTTTTTAAAAGGTTTCCCCAAGTTTTATATGATGAACTCTTGCAACCCTATTCTACAGTTTTACAAAGAAATTTTTTTATTCATATACAATCCTCATATTCTACTGTTTGGGTAAGAACTTGTTTCACATGCATTCTTGAGTGAAATCTATTTCAAGAAAGGTCAATGTTGGATGGCTTTTTAGATGTTTAAATAATATCCCAACATGAATAACAGTCTATATTCTACTGCATGGCCTTTTTGTTTATTCTAGATTTTAGATTATGATTATTGTGTGGATTATATTAAACTAGAAAGAAAGAAGACAGGACCGGGTAAGTCATTGAATATTTCTGTTCTACTTAAGAGGGCTTTTAATTAATCATAGAAACTTACTGAAAATCTTCCATTGTTTTCCAATATTTTGAGTACCAAAGAAACTGATGTCTTGACATTTGTGAGTTTAAAAGAAAATATCAAACAAAACTTTATTTGGTTGTTTTCCTGCATTTAATCAATAAAAGAAACTGGGAAAGCGAAAAAAATGAAAGCAAACTAAATATTCTATTTATTTGGATTTCTTCATTGTTTAATCTTGGTAGGTTGTATGTTTCCATGAATTTAACTATTTCTTCTAGGCTTTTCAATTTATTGGTATATAGTTACTCACAGTAGCCAATAATGATCCTTTGAATTTCTCAGAATCAGTTGTTATGTCTGATTTTTAGTATCTGATTTTATTTACTTGAGTCTTTTCACTTTTTATTAGTCTAGATAAAAATTTGTCAGTTTTGATTATTTTTTCAGAAAATAACTTTGTTTTTTGATCTTGTATAGTGTTTTCTTCACTTCATTTCCATGTATTTCTGCTCTGGTTTTTATTATCTCTTTCCTGTTACTAATTTTGGGTTTTGATTGCTCTTGCATTTTTAGTTTCTTAAGATGCATCATTAGATTATTTATTGGAAGTTTTTATTCTTTTTTTATTTATATTATAATATTTATATTATTTATTTATTTATAACTAATAGTTATAAATTTGCCTCTTAGGACTTTTCCCTTGTATCTCATAGGTTTTGAAATGATATGTTTGCATTATAATTTGTTTCAATAAATTTTTAAATTTTCTTCTTAATTTTTTTTATTGACCCACTTGTCATTCACAAACATATTGTTTAATTTTCATGTTTGTATAGTTTCCCAAATTCCTTTTGTTGTTGATTCCTAGTTTTATTCCATTGTGGTCAAAGAAGATGCTTGATATTATTTCAATTTTTTGAAAGTTTTAAGATTTGTTTTTTGACTGAACGTATGGTCAATCCTTGAGAGTGATTATGTGCTGATGAAAAGAACCTGTAAGTCTGTATATAGCTATAAAGTCCATTTCTTTTATAGTGAAGATTAAGTCTGATGTTTCTTTGTTGATTTTCTGTCTGGAAAATCTGTCCAATTCTGAAAGCGGGGTGTTGAAGGCTCCAACTATTATTGTACTGATGTTGTGAAAGGAAAATATCTTGGGGCCCCAAAATCACTAAGCTAAAGGGAAAAGTCAAGCTGGGAACTGCTTAGGGCAGACCTGCCTCCCATTCTATTCAATGTCTCCCCTTTGCTCACTGAGATACATGCATATCTGGCTGCCTTTGGAGAGGCTAATCAGAAACTCAAAAGAATGCAACCATTTGTCTCTGTTCTACCTACAACCTGTAAACGCCCCCCGCTTCTAGTTGTCCTGCCTTTCCAGACTGAACCAATGATCATCTTACATGTTTATTGATGTCTCATGTCTTCCTAAAATGTATAAAACTAAGTTCTGTTCTGAACATGTTGGGTACATGTCATCAGGACCTCCTGAGGCTGTGTCATGGGCATGTGTGCCCTCAACCTTGGAAAAATAAATTTTCTAAATTATTTGAGACCTGTCTCAAATTCTTGGGGCTCATAAGGTTTATCTCTCTTTAACTCTAATAATGTTATATTTATCTGAGTGCTCCAGTGTTGGGTGCATATATATTAATAATTTTTGTATCCTCTTGCTCAATTGACCCCTTTATCACTATATGGTGAATTTCTTTGTCTCTTCTTACAAATTTGTCTTGAAATTTATTTTGTCTGATATTAATATAGCTACTCTTGCTTTTTTTTGTTTCCATTGACATGAAATATCTTTTTTTTTTTTTTTTTTGAGATGGAGTTTCGCTCTGTCACCCAGGCTGGAGTGCAGTGGCGCGACCTCGGCTCACTGCAAGCTCTGCCTCCCGGAGCATGAGCTATCTTTTTACATCCCTTTAATTTTATTCTATGTGTATCTTTTTAGGTGCAATGTGTTTTTGTAGGCAACAAATCATTGGATCTTGTTTTTTTTATCCACTCTATGTCTTTTGATTGGAGAGTTCGGTCCAATTAAACTCAGTGTTATTACTGATAAGTAAGGACTTACTCCTGCCATTCTGTTACTTGTTTTCTGGTTGTTTTGTGGCCTTTTTTTCTTTCCTTCCTCCATGTCTTCCTTTGAGAAAAGGTAATTTTTCTCTCATGGTATGATTTAATTTCTTCCTTTCTATTTTTTTATATCCATGGTATGTTTTTTGATTTGTGGCTATCATTAGGCTTGCAAATAATACCTTATGATCCATTATTTTAAACTGATAATTTAACACTGATTGCATAAACAAATACATGAAAATAATACTAATAAGAACTCCACACTTTGTCCCCCCTTTTTAATTTTTATTGTTTTTCTTTAGCCTTATTGTACCGTCTAAAAAAGTTGTTGTAGTTACTATTTTTTATGGATTTATCATTTAGTCTTCCTGCTTAAGAGTAGTTTACATAAAACAATTACAATGTTATAATATTCTACGGTTTTCTGTGTGCTTACTACTACCAGTGAGTTTTGTAGCTTCTGATGACTTCTTCTTACCCATTAGCAACCTTTTCTTTCATACTGAAGAACTCCCATTAGCATTTCTTTTAGTACAGGTCTCGTGTTAATGAAAGCCCTTGACTTTTGTTTTCTGGGACAGTCTTTATTTCTCCTTTATGCTTGAAGGCTATTTTCATCAGGTATGCTATTCTAGGGTAAACATTGTTTTCTTTCAGCACTTTATATCATGCCACTCTCTTCTGGTCTGTAAGGGTGCCGCTTAAAAGTCTGCTGCCAGACATATTGAAGCCCCATTGCAGGTTGTTTCTTTTTTCTTGCTATTTTTAGGATCCTTTCTTTATCCTTGATCTTCAGGAGTTTTATTATTAAACACCATCGGATAGCCTTCTTTTGGTTAAATCTGCTTGATGTTCTATAACCTTCTTGTACTTGGATATTGATATCTTTGTCTAGGTTTGGGAGGTTCTTTGTTATTATCCCTTTAAATAAACTTTCTACGCCAATCTCTTTCTCTACCTCCTCGTAAAGGCCAGTAACTCTTAGATTTGCCTTTTGGAGGCTATTTTCTAGATCTCAGAGGTGTATTTTATCATTTTTTTCTTTTATCTCCTTTATCTGCGTATTTTCAGATGCCCCATCTTCAAGCTCACTAACTCTTTCTTCTGCTTGATTGATTCTGCTATTAAAGAACTGTCACGCATTCTTCAGTATGCCAATTGCATTTTAAATGCCAGAATTTCTGCTTGATTTTGTAAAATTATTCCAATCTCTTTGTTAAATGTATCTGATAAAATCCTGAATTTCTTATCTGTGTTATCTTTAATTTCTTCGAGTTTCCTCAAGACATCTATTTTTATTTCTCTGTCTGAAAGGTCACATATCTCTGTTGCCTTGACATTGGTCCCTTGTGCCTTATTTAGTTCATCTGGTGAGGTTATGTTTTCCTGGATGATCTTGATGCTTGTGGATGCTCATATGTCCAGGCATTAAACAGTCTGGTATTTACTGTGGTCTTCGCAGTCTGGGCTGTTTTGTGTCTTTTCTTCTTGAGAAGGCTTCCCAGGCATTCAAAGGGACTTGGGCCCCAAGCTCAATAACAGTGTGGCTTTTGCAGACTCATGTAGGCACAGCCTTCTTGGTGTTGGATAAGACCCAGAAGAATTCTCTTGATTATTAGGAAGAAATTATTTTTCTTTTCCATTACTTTCTCCCAAACAGTCTCTCTTTCTGTGCTGAGCTGCCTGCAACTGGTGGAGTCATGATGCAAGCACCCCTGTGGCCATCACCAATGAGATTAAGCTGATTCAGAACTGAAGCCAGCACAGCACTAGGTGTCACACAAGGCTCGCTGTAACCACTACCTAACTACTACTTATGTTGACTCCAGGCCCTAGGGCTCTGTGATTAGCAGGTAATGAAGCCAGCTATGTTTGTGTTCTTCCCTTCAGGGCAGCAAGCTTCCTCTGGCCTCAGGCAAGTCCAGAGATGATGCCTGGCAGCCGAGGATTAGAATCTTAAACCTTAGAAATTTACCTGATATTCTACGTTACTGTGGCTAAACTGGCATTCAAACCACAATACAAGGTGCTTCTTGCCCTTCCCTTCCCTTTCCACAGACAGAGGAACCTCTCCCTATGGCCACCATCACCAGCAGCCCATGGGAGCATCTGCCATGACACTGCCGAGGTTCTTCAGTCAGCTTGTGGTGGATGCCACCAGGCCTGTGATTCACCCTTCAGGGCAGTGAAATCCCCTCTGGCCCAAGGCAGGTCCAGAAATACTCTCCAAGAGCCTACGCCTGGACTCAGGGACACCAAGAGCCTACCAGTTGCTCTACCCCACTGTGGCTTAGCTAGTACCTAAGGTTCAAAACAAAGTCCCCTTTACCTCTGCTTTTCTCAAACAGGAGTCTTTCACAATCACCACAGCTGGGAATGCGATGGGTCATACCTGAAATAAGAATGTCTCAGAGTCCAAGGTCCATGGTGTACTATCTGGGTATTGCTGCTGGTTATTCAGAGCCCAAGGGCTCTTTAGTCAGCGGGTGATGAATCCTGCCAGAACTATTCATAGTTCCTGTCCTTCAAGGTAGCAGATTCCCTTTTGGCTTTTGGCCCAGGGTATATCTAGAAATGTTGTCCATCAGCTAGACCCTGGAATGGGGGACTCACGACCCTGCCCAGTGCCCTTATCCTACTGTGTCTGAGCTATCAAAGATACATACAAAGTCCTCTTTACTGTTCACTCTCCTCTCCTTAAACAGAAGGAAGAAGTCACTTTCTTTGCTGTTAGCTGCAATGCATGCAGTAGGGGGTGAAATGGCACAAGCACTTCCTTAACCATGTCAGCTCATTATCTCCCTAGGTCACATGCCAGCCTAGTTCACTGGCTCTGAGCCCAGCCCAGTACTAAAAGTTGCATAGGAATTACAGTCCTAGTGTTCTATACTGCCTTTCAAGTTTACACAGGACCCAAGAGCACTGTGGCGTGCAGTGGCAAGGCTTGCTGAGAAACTCAAGTTTTGACCACTGGGATGGGCACTTCCCCTCTGGCTAGGTCTGGTCCTAATGCTCCCTCCCTGTGTGGGCACTGGCTGAGCCCAGAGCAGCTTTCCTGTCTGCTATGACAAGGAAGCACTAAGTCCAATGTAAAGTCTCCCTGTGGCTATGCTTTCCCTCTCCCAAGTGCACAAACTCTCCATGCCACATGGCTGTTGTCAGGAGATGGGGAAGCAGTGGCAATTGAAAACTGTCTACCCTGTCCTAAATACCGCTTTTAGAGATTTTCAGTTAAAACTAGATACTGTGATTTTTTTTTACCTGATTTTTGGTTATTGCAATGGTGCTTTTCCATGTGCAGATAGTTGTTAAAATCTGGTGTTCCTGCAGGGTGAGATAAATGATGTAGGCTTCCACTCCACCATCCTGCTGCACCCTCCCAGCTTTATTCTTTTTGCTTAAGATCGTTTTGGCTATTCTGGGTCTTTTTTCCTGGTTTCATGTAAATTTTAAGATTATTATTTTCTATTTCTGTGAAGAATGTAATTGGTATTTTGATAGGCACTGCATTGAATATGTAGATTGCTTTAGGAAATATAAACATTTTAACAATATTCATTCTTCCAATCCATGATCATGGGATGTCTTTCCAATTTTGTGTCCTTTTCAATTTCTTTCATCAATATTTTATTGTTTTCATTGTAGAGATTTTGTTTTACTTTTTTGGTTCAGTTTATTCTTTGGTATTTTATTTTATTTGTAACTATTGTAAATGGAATTGCTTTCTTGATTTCTTTTTCAGATTGTTCACTGTTGGCATATAGAAATATTACTAATTTTGTATTTTTTTTATTCTGCAACTTTACTGAACTGGTTTATCAGTTCTAACTTTTTTTTGCAGATTCTTTAGGTTTTTCTAAATATAAGATTATGTCATGGAAAGACAAGAATAATTTGACTTGTTCCTTTCCAGTTTGAATGTATTTTATTTATTTATTTTGTCTAATTGTTCTAGCTAGGATTTCCAATACTATGTTGAACAAAAGTAGTAAAAGTGAGTGTCTGTCTTAGAGGAAAGGCTGTCTGACCATTTTACCCAATTAAGTGTGATACTAGCTGTGGGTTTGTTGTGTATGGATTTTATCGTATTGGGGTATGTTCCTTTTCTACTCTGTTTTTTGAGAGTTTTTATCACAAAGGGATGTTGAATTTTATCAAAATAGATTTTCCAACATCTATTAAAATGATCACATGGATTTTGTCCTTTAATCTCTTGATGAAACTACTAAATGAAAACATTAGAGAAGCACTCTGGAAAAACGGTCTAGGCAACAATTTCTTGAATAAGACTTCAAGAGAACAGGCAAGTTAGAATGGCCATCATTAAAAAGTCAGGAAACAACAGGTGCTAGAGAGGATGTGGAGAAATAGGAACACTTTTACACTGTTGGTGGGACTGTAAACTAGTTCAACCATTGTGGAAGTCTGTGTGGCGATTCCTCAGGGATCTAGAACTAGAAATACCACTTGACCCAGCCATCCCGTTACTGGGTATATACCCAAAGGACTATAAATCATGCTGCTATAAAGACACATGCACACGTATGTTTATTGCGGCACTATTCACAATAGCAAAGACTTGGAACCAACCCAAATGTCCAACAACGATAGACTGGATTAAGAAAATGTGGCACATATACACCATGGAATACTATGCAGCCATAAAAAATGATGAGTTCATGTCCTTTGTATGGACATGGATGAAACTGGAAACCATCATTCTCAGTAAACTATCGCGAGGACAAAAAACCAAACACTGCATGTTCTCACTCATAGGTGGGAATTGAACAATGAAAACTCATGGACACAGGAAGGGGAACATCACACTCCGGGGACTGTTGTGGGGTGGGGGGAGGGGGGAGGGACAGCATTAGGAGATATACCTAATGCTAAATGATGAGTTAATGGGTGCAGCAAACCAACATGGCACATGGATACATATGTAACAAACCTGCACATTGTGCACATGTACCCTAAAACCTAAAGTATAATAATAAAAAAATAAAAAATAAAAAAAAAAGAAGTATGAGATCACATCAACTTAAAAAACTTCTGTAAGCAAAGAGAACAATCAGCAAAGTGAAGAGACAACCCATGGAATGAGATAAAATATTTACCAACTACCCAATTGACAATGGATTAAAAGTCAAAATATATACAGAAGTCAAACAACCCAATAGGGAAAAACAAATAATCTGATTTTTAAAATGGGCAAAAGATATGAATAGACATTTCTCAAAAGAAGACATACAAATGACAAACAGGCATATGAGAAGATGCTCAACATCACTGGTCATCGGAGAAATGCAAATCAAAACCACAAATGAGACATCATCTCATCCTAGTTATAATGGCTTCTATCAAAAAGACAGTCAAGGGGCCAGGGAAGATGTTGCATCTTGTGTTATGTGGCTATGCCTTGACCTATGCAGCCTCTTGGAGCAGGCAGAGGCCCTGAGCCCTGTGGGTCCTCCAGAGCAGAGCTGGCCATACGAAGTGCTGCGCAAGCAGAACCTGGTGTTGATAGGAAGCAATTTTAGCATCCTCCTTGTAACAACCATCCTTATGGCATTTTGGGTCTATAAGCCCATTTAGCATCAGTAACAGCCAAGTAAATAAGTTCATCCATAAGGATTTGGGAATAGGTTATGTTGCACAAGTGCCAGTGGAGAAGTTGGATAAAGAGCTTTCCTACTTGGAAATGACTTTTGGTCTGAACAGCTGGTAAATGCTAAACCCTAAATTATTTAGAAAAAAAATCCACTAGCAGTTATTTTTTCCTAACACTGTAATGCGAATGTTAGGTTGGTGCAAAAGTAATTGCAATTTTTGCCATTAAAAACAATGACAGAAACACAATTACTTTTGCACCACCTTAATAATTTATCACTGAGTCTGCTTCTTAGTGTTTCTTTTCCAACTGTACTTGTTAAAAGTAAGACCTGAAGTTTCCAAAGTTCATTGTTAAAGATGGAGTGCTTACAAGAAAGAAAACATGGTTAGCTTGTGAGTATCTATAAGAATCACACTGGAAAGAACTAATTATTAATGCTTGAAAATACTAATAAAAGGGAGACTTACAATGTAGACATTCTGTATTTAAGAGCTATTTGGTCATAGTGGGCTAAGAATCACAAATGGTTGTGTGTGTGTGTGTGTGTGTGTGTGTGTTCCATCTGGGTTGGCCTAGAATGCTCTGGTTGAAAAGTGGTGTCAGCTATGGGGAGCTCGGGCCATCAATCAATTCTCATCCGTATCTGGTCCTGCACTCAGGTCTCTCCCTGAAGTCAGGATCACATCAGGTAGACGACCTGTTACTATGTGCACCTTTGACTTGGAAGACCCTAGGTATGCACTGAAAATGTTACTAGTCGGCCCATCACAAAAAGGGCTCCAACCTGCTCAGTCACATCAATCTCCTTGTGCTGCACTTGTGTTTCCAGCCCGTGGTCGGCAACCTGAGGCAGATTTTCTCATATTTGGAATCTAAGAGAGGGCCAGCAGGATCTCCTTTCAGCCCTACGTCGGGAGGGCCCAAGGAACAGAAGTACATGTTCACTGTATGGGCCAACGTGTGTTTACACAAATTTCATCTCAGCTTTGAAAATGCTGCTATTAGTTTGTACCCTTGGTGATCTGGATTTTCCCCCCTATTGAAATGATACTTTCATACTTAAAGTGGTTATTGATATTTACTTTAACATGCTAGATTCAATTTTATTTGTTATTAAATTGACGTGTTTATCTTGTGCTTCATTCAAGCACTGATTTTTTTTATCAGGTATTTAATGTGAAATAATTGATGTAGGATACTGTAACTGTTTAAGAATTTTGTAATCTTGTAACATTAAACCATTGAAATATTTACTGTTCTGTGCTTTTGTGCAAAATGTCAATTAAAACTAAAGTAAAATCCTAAAGGAAAAAAAAGATGCTGGTGAAGATGTGGAAAAAAAGGAACCTTCATGCACTGTTGGCGGGAATGTAAATTAATAAAGCCACTATGGAGAACAGCATGTAGTTTTCTCAAAAAAAAAACTAAAAATAGTACTACCATGGATCAACCACTCGGTATATATCCAAAAGAAAGAAAATCAGTATTATCAAAGAGATGGCTGCACTCTCAAATATATTGCGGCACTATTAACAGTAGCCAAGATAATGGAATCAACATAAGTGTCCATCATTAGATGAATGGATAAAGAAAATGTAGTACATATACACAATGGAATATTATCTAACCATAAAATAGAATGAAATCCTGTCATTCATGGCAACATGAATGAACCTGGAGGACATTATGTTAAGTGAAATAAACCATGCACAGATAGACAAATATCACACATTCTCACTCCCATGTGGGAGCTAAAATATAATTTAATTCACAGAAATAGAAAGTAGAATGATGGTTACCAGAGGCTGGGAGGAGTAGTGGGGAGGGGAGGAAAGGGGGATGATTAATGGGTACAAAAATACAGTTAGATGGAAGGAATAAGATCTAGTGTTTAGTAGCACATGAGGTGATGACAGCTAACAATAACTTACTGTATATTTTGAAATAACTAAGAGTGGAATTAGAATGTTGCTAATAAAAAACTGACAAATAATTAAGGTGATGATATTCCAATTATGCTGATTTTTATCATTACACATTATATACTTGGGTCAAAATATTACATGTGCCCTATAAATATGTCTAAGTATTATGTATTCGCAGTAATTGAAAGTTTTAAAAAGAGTTTTGAGTTATGCTCTAATTTATGCAAAATATCTGGTCTTGTGAAAATGGAATGTAATTTTGCAATTCGATAGATGTAGAAATACCATAAATTTATGTTTTATTTTTGTTGATACATAATAATTGTATATATTTATGGGATACATGTGATGTTTTGATATATGCATACAATGTGTAATGACCCAAATCAGCATAATTCAGATACCCGTCAACTCAAACATTTGTCATTTAATTCTGCTGAAAATATCATCTTCAATTGGTAGAAACATTAAATACATTAGTTTGAAGTTTTAATAAACATTCCCTTATTTAATGAGATTTAAATAAGAAATTATACAAAAAGGACACATTTTAAAAACTTTTCAGAATAGCTTTTGTAATCAGGCCTGAAGTACCTATTACAAACACTGTAATTTTTAATGTTGAATTTTCATAAAGTTGTGCACATCTACAGTGCATTTTTTAAAAGATTTTTAAAATTGATTATGTATAAATGTTTTATCATGCAGTCACTGTCAAGTAAAATGTATCTATAAGTGTAAAACACTAAATATTGTTTTGAGTGTTTTTGCTTTTATTGATGAATTTTAACTTCTATTGGTAAATGCAAGATCCATGAGTAGTTTGTTAATCTTAACTTTTCTTAACTAATCTTACTTATAGAATGTATTATGTAAATCATGGTATGTAACTAACGTATTTGTGTTCTATTTCTAACAAAAATATAAACATTTTTGAAGTAAAAATAGCAGTATGTTCATAAAAAATAAAAATAAAATGAAGTGGTCCTTGAAAAATATCTTTTATTCTTCCTTTTTCTTACTTTTTTCATTTTTCATGAGTTTGTAACAAGAGTTCTTCATCTTTTGTTATGACCACAGCATATATATATACCATATATATGACATATGTACAGAGTTCTTTCTATATATTACATATAATTAATTTAATTAATATATTGTATATTATAATATATAATATACATTATTACATATTATATATAGTACAATAGATATATATTATAAACTACATATAATATATATTATATATAGCTCTCTATATATACACATATATACGTATATATATACACATATATATACGTATATATATATATACATGTTTTTTTTTTTTTTTTTTGAGATGGATTCTCAACTCTTGCCCAGGCTGGAGTACGGTAATGTGATCTCGGCTTACTGCAGCCTGGACCTCCCTGGGCTCAGCTGATTCTCCCACCTAAGCCTCCCAAGTAGCTGAGACTACAGATGTACACTACCACATGTGGCTAATTTTTTTATTTTTGTAGACATGAGGATTCACTATGTTGCCCATGCTGGTCTCAAACTTGTGGGCTCAAGCCATCTGCCCACCTTTGCCTCCCAAAGTGCTAGGATTACAGATGTGTGCCACTGTGCCGGACCATAATGTTTTTAAATGCATAAAATAACATATAAATTATATAAATTATAAATACAGGCCGGACGTAGTGCTCACTCCTGTAATCCCAGCATTTTGGGAGGCTGAGGCAGGTGGATCACTTGAGACCAGGAGTTTGAGACCAGCCTGGCCAACAGGGTGAAACCCCATTTCTACTAAAAATAATACAACATTAGCCAGGCGTAGTGGTGGGCACCTGTAATCCCAGCTACTGGGGAGGCTGAGGCAGGAGACTCGCTTGAACCTGGGAGACGGAGGTTGCAGTGAGCCGAGGTCGCACCATTGCATGCCAGCCTGGGTGACAGTGCAAGATTCCATTTCAAAAAAATATATGTGTAAATACAAACAGTAATTTTGAAGTGCAGGTCTCAAAACTTTCAAAATGTATTTGCATTTGCGGTATGGTAATATATATGCTTCTTTATTAAAGGACAAAAGTGCAAGACATTGGAGATGGTCTAATAACTACTATAACTTTGAAGTGACTATAAATGTAAATAGTACTTTCTGTTCTATGTTATGGAGAAATATAATTTCTATTGATGACAAATTACAGACTCTGATAATATTACTATTATTATTATTTTATAATTTCAACGTTATTTTAGATACAGAACATACATATGCAGGTTTGTTACATAGCTATATTGCATGATGCTGAGGTTTAGGTTATAAATCCTGTCATCCAGGTCATGAGCATAGCACCCAAGGGGCAATTTTTCAACTCTCCTTTCCTCCCTTTCCTGCTAGTAGTCCACTGGGTCTATTGATTTCATCCTTGCATCCATGAATACTCAATGTTTAGCTCCCACTTATAAGTGAGAATATGCGATATTTTGTTTTCTGTTCTGGCATATATTCAGTTAAGATAATGGCCGCCAGCTGTATCCATGTTACTGCAAAGGGCATGATTGTATTGTTTTTTATGGCTGCATAGAATTCCATGGTGTATAGGTACCACATTTTCTTTATCCATTCATCCAATGATGAACACTCAGGTTCATTCCCTGTCTTTGCTATTGTACTATTAGTAATATTACTTAAATATTTTACCTAAATTGTTTAAAAAACCTAAATTTCAATTAGAAATTAGTGAAAATAAAGATGCATTTCTTCCTTTCCAAATTCAAGGATTTTCTAAATGACTGAATCCAATTTAAGGACACCTGGCTTAACATAATTATGAGAAAGCCAAAATAGTAAAAGCTCAACTAGGTTCTAAAAATTATAGTTGTCTTATAAATTGACCTTTCTATAATTTGTGTCTTTGCTTTTCAGAATCACAGAAAAATTAACTATATATATATAAATTTTCTGTAATACTTCACTAAGATATTGGACTCACAGCTGTGGAAAACCTATGTAATTCTGGAAATTAATTATCAAAGCTGCCCAAATTACTCAATTACGACCTGCTTAGAGATAAAAATCCTCATTTACTATGCTACAGTGAAGTGGATACTGCTTTCTTTATTCTTTTTTCTTTTCCTAATGAGCTGCAGTTATTAGACAAGCAGTATGTAATAGCATTCAGATCTAGGCCAATCAGCATTTAAGTCTTGAAAATATGGCACATTTTTCTGAATTAAAATGAAACAAGTTAAACTTTTCACTAATTAGTGAAACTGCATCATTTATGTAAAATGGTGATGAACTACAATGGATCAACTTTAGAAAAGGTCATATTTCAAATAAAAGTACTCTGCCACTTTTAGTAAGATTCCATTAAGATCAGAAGTGGTGTTACTTATTTTCAGAAATGTTTTCAGAATTATTAAGGGATGAACAAATTTTTGTTCACCTAATAAAGTTCCTTAGTATAGGTTCAAATCAATCCAAATTAAACTTCTTCAACCCATCAGCTTTTTATTTTTTTTAATCATTCAGAGGAAGAATTATCTGAATTATTTTTTACACAATGCACTGAATGGAGGAACAATTAAACTGTGTACCCTGTGCATATATACATACATATATATATGTGTGTGTGTGTATATACATATATGTGTGTGTGTATATGTGTATATATATACACATATATAAAATGAGAGGAAGTGTGAGCTAACCCAAATTTATGAACAAACAAAATGTAACCATAATAAAAAGAATGCATATGATAGTATCTCGTTGTAAATGTCTTATCTTACATTACCTTTAATATATGCTAAGGATTTGGCCAAAGTGCTCTAAAGATGCTAGAAACAAAAGTGTGCTTGTTTAACAGAAAGTATGTGTGTGTATGTATATGTTTATATATGTTATATATACATGTTATATGTATCATATACATATGTGTGTATATATAGAGATAATACAAACACACACATATATGTATGTATATGTGTAAAGGCATATATATACCTTTTTTCCTGAATTTGCCTGTGTTTGCTAGTGGGTTTAGTTATATAAGCTTTTAATCAAGAGGTTATCCTTAAGGCTTTTGAATTATTTAGAGAGCTATTCAGACTCCATTGGCCTGGATCAGAAGCCATTGGCCCCATCCGAAGCCATCTTTTCATGTTAAGTCTGGGGAACTGACTGGATGGTTAACACAACAACAGGAAAGACAAACAACTGGAGCTCAAGAATGTTAGAAGTTTGGGGTTCAAACAACAACAAGACCACATCTCTATCTCTATCTCTGTTTCTCTTTGATGATTATTCCATTTCTTCTCTTAGACTGGCATCTTCCCAAAGGTCTAGAATCAGAATCATAAGCCCTTGCACTTCCCATACTTCATAATTCACATTTTTCCTCCATAATATATTTTATATATTACATGTTAAATATAGTTTAACATGATCTTTTGACACACTTCTAAAATTTGTGAAGAAGAATTCAGGTTAGCCTGTCTTTGCTTAGGGACCAGCCACAGTGCAAATTAACCATGGCCACCTAGACAATAAACTACAAACAACATTCCTGTTGGAAAGATATATCTGCAGGGTAGAAAGGAGTAATTGGCCAAGATAAGAGACTACTTTTTAATAAGGAAGCAGTGCTTAAAAGATAAAACAATATATGTCCACTGCAAGATATGCAATGTAAAAATAAAAATAATAATTTGAGTGGTAATATGAGATTTTAAGTATACAGACTATATTATAAATTTTTTATATTTTCTTTGGCATAGTGAAATAAATAAAAAATAATGTAATTACTGGAAAAGCATAGATAAGACTTTTAAGTAAGAGAAAAAACTTTAAAGGTAAGAAAAAGTTTTGGCCAAGCATAGTGGTTCACGCCTGTAATCCCAGCACTTTGGGAGGCCAAGGCGGGCGAATTACCTGAGTTCAGGAGCTCGAGACCAGCCTAGCCAACATGGAGAAACCCCGTCTCTACTAAAAATACAAAAATTAACCGGGCGTGGTGGCACATACCTGTAATCCCAGCTACTCCGGAGGCTGAGGCAGGAGAGTTGCTTGAGCCCGGGAGACGGAGGTTGCAGTGAGCCGAGATCATGCCACTGCACCCTAGCCTGGCTGACACAGTGAGACTCTGTCTCAAAAAAAAAAAAAAAAAAAAAAAGTTTTAATAAACAACATTTTATTTCTAATCTTTCTTGCTGATAAAAAACATAACTACAATAAAATGACAATTGTTAAAGTAAAATCATAGAGCATTCTCAAATGCATACCAACGTAAAGAAAATTATATTGGTATGTAATTACCAATTCAAATTCAAGGGAAAATATAATCAATGATTCAATGCATTTTTAAGGACAACTGTATACAACAAAAGGGTGGGATTCTTCATATAATATTTAAGAAATTTCATACAAAGATACTAATGAATCAAATTATGCACAGTAAAAACTCAGTAAACACATAAGCTATTAATGGAAGCAGAGTTTTGTGATGAATTTAACTATACTCAAACAACTTTGACATAATACACACACAATAAGTAAAGATATAAAGAATGAAGATAATATGTTAAACTTGAAAATTTGTATCTTACAAAACTAAAACTTCTCAAGTATCCTCATTGTGAAATGAATGGATGCTATACTAGGCCACAGGGTCAGTATCAGTAACTTCTTTTTTTTTTTTTTTTGAGACCGAGTCTCGCTCTGTTGCCCAGGCTGGAGCGCAGTGGCACGATCTGATCTCGGCTCGCTGCAAGCTCCACCTCCCAGGTTCACGGCCATTCTCCTACCTCAGCCTCCCAAGTAGCTGGGACTACATGCACCCACCACCATGCCAGGCTAATTTTTTTTTTTTTTGCATTTTCTTAAAATATTATGTGAACTATAATAGTTGCCCACAATGCAATAAACCAGAAACCAATCATAGAAGGATAAAACAATGAGCGATTAAAACTTAGAAATACTGCTGGGCACAGTGCCTCACGCCTGTAATCCCGGCACTTTGGGAGGCCAAGGCGGGCCAATCACGAGGTCACAAGTTTGAGACCAGCCTGACCAACAGGGTGAAACCCCATCTCTATTTAAAGTACAAAAAAAAAAAAAATTAGCCGGGCATGGTGGTGCACGTTTGTAATCCCAGCTACTCAGGAGGCTGAGGCAGAAGAACCGCTTGAACCCAGGGGGTGGCGGTTGCATGCAGTGAGCCGAGATCACACCATTGCACTCCAGCCTGGGCGACACAGTGAGACTCTGTCTAAAAAAAACAAAACAAAAAAAAGCTTAGAAATACAATATCTGAAATTCTACTGTATTAAAGAAAACCATATTATGTTTACTGTATTAAGACCACATTAATGGAATATTCATAAAATAACATGGGCCTTGATAGTGAAATGTGATGACCATGTAAGAGAAGAAAATATACTATTTTTATTTATTGCATCAATGTATTGATCAATAATATTCATAAATTGGTAACAATGACAATACATGTCAAAAGCCAATAAAATCAGAATTGATTCTTAATCTTAAAAGGAATCTGATAAAACCGGAACTAAACTATTATTTAAATTTAGTAAACATTATCTTTTTTTTTTTTCCCATAATTTTTTTTTTTTATTATACTGTAGGGTTTTAGGGTACATGTGCACAATGTGCAGGTTTGTTACATATGTATCCATGTGCCATGTTGATTTCCTGCACCCATTAACTCATCATTTAGCATTAGGTGTATCCCCTAATGCTGTCCCTCCCCCCTCCCCCAACCCCACAACAGTCCCCGGAGTGTGATGTTCCCCTTCCTGTGTCCATGAGTTCTCATTGTTCAATTCCCACCTATGAGTGAGAACATGCGGTGTTTGGTTTTTTGTCCTTGCGATAGTTTACTGAGAATGATGTTTTCCAGAGTAAACATTATCTCTTATTAAAAATTGTCTATAGTTTATTTTTTAATTTTTAAAATTTTAATTTTTGTGGAAACATAGTAGGTGTACATATTTATGGAGTACAAGAGATGTTTATGCAATGTGAAATAAGCATATCATGAAAAATAGAGTATCCATCCCCTCCAGCATTTATCCATTGAGTTGCATACAATCTAATTACACTATTATTTTAAAATGTACAGTTACTATTGACCATAGTCAACTGGCTGTGATATCAAATAGCAGGTCTTATTAATTCTTTCGATATTTTGTATCCATAACCATCCCCAACTACCCCAAAAACCCTCACTACCCTTCACATTCTCTGGTAACCATTCTTCTATTCTTTATCTTCATGAGTTCAATTGTTTTGTTTTTCAGATCACACAAGTAAGTGAGAGCATGAGATGTTTGTCTTTCTGTGTCTGGCTTATTTCACTTAACGTAATGATCTCCAGTTCCATCCATGTTGTTGCCAGTGGCTGGATCTCATTCTTTTATATGGCTGAATAATACACATTGTGCTTATGTACCAGTTTCTTTATCCATTCATCTGTTGATGAACACTTAGGTTGCTTCCAGTTGATAGCTATTGACTGTAGACATCTCTTGGATATACTGAATTTCTTTCTTTTGGGCATATACCCAGAAGTGGGATTGTCGGATCATACGTTTGCAATGTTTAGTTTCCTGAGTAATTTCCAAACTGTTCTCCGTAGTGGTTGTACTAATTTACATTCCCACCAACAGTTCCCTTTTGTCCACATACTTTCCCGCATTTGTTATTGCCTGTCTTTTGGATACAAACCGTTTGTTTTAAGAAGGCTTTTTAGATACTTGAAATGACTAGGGTGTTGCAATCTAAGCTGTTTCTGCTTTAGGGAACACCCCAAACTCAGTAACACTGTTGTTCTTGCAGACTTGTACAGGTACTTCTTTGATGATCTTGTAAAAGATAGAGAAGTCGTCTCTGGATTACCAGGCAGAGCCACCTGTTCTCTTCCCTTACTTTTCCCAAAATATACAGTCTCTCTCTCTGTTCTGAGCCACCTAAAACTGGGGTTGGAGTGACACAAGCACCCTTGTGGCCATCACCACTATGACTGAGCTGGGTCAGACCTGAAGCTAGCACAGTCCTAGGTCTTGCCCAAGGCCTGCTGTGGATGAGCATCAGCGGAGTTTAGTCTGGGTCTTCTTTCTGCTCTAACAGAACAGCCCTCAATTCAATGCCTCTGCACCAAGCTGCTGTTGCTGGGGATGAAGGAGGGATGGCATCAGCAATTTTGGTGGAGTTTTCTATTCTGCCATCTTGCTCTGCCTCCAGTACTACTTTTTTTTTTTTTTTTTTTTTTTTTCTGAGACGGAGTCTCGCTCTGTCACCCAGGCTGGAGTGCAGTGGCGCAATCTCGGCTCACTGCAAGCTCCGCCTCCCGGGTTCACGCCATTCTCCTGCCTCAGCCTCTCCGAGTAGCTGGGACTACAGGCATGCACCACCGCGCCCGGCTAATTTTTTGTATTTTTTTAGTAGAGACGGGGTTTCACCGTGGTCTCGATCTCCTGACCTTGTGATCCGCCCGCTTCGGCCTCCCAAAGTGCTGGGATTACAAGCGTGAGCCACTGCGCCCGGCCCAGTACTACCTTTTTTTAAATAACAGATAAATAATAAAACACTACATAAATTCCAGTTAATATCAACATTCACATAAAAATTCTTCAGGATTATTATTTGATGACATTTTTCTGAAAGATCTAGATAAAACCAAACATAAACATGGAGAGTAGCCATTGGAGAAAAGGTGAGGAAATTAATGTAAAATACGGGTATATTGAAAACACCCCCAAAAACCTGATAAAGTCCTAGAATTAACAAGTGATTTGAGCAGAAAGTCTTGAATGTGTCATAAATATTGAAAACCCAGTCACTTTTCTATTCCAGTCATAATCAATTCTGTTTTTATGGAACACAGAATCCACTTACAGTAAAAAAAAAAAAAAAACTTTAAAAGATGCTAAAATAGGTAGAAAGAAATTTAACAAAATATTTGTGGCCGACTTGTAGTTATGAAAATTTTCTTAATTACTAAAAGCAGTGATTTACATAAGTAGACATTTCTTATTTCTCAGTATTAAAATTACTGCAATTCCAATTAGTTTATAGACTCAATCCTCAGATAATTAAAATTTCAATCTAATTATAGGGAAGTGTAATATAGCAAATTAAGTATATAGTATTCCAAGAAAAATTAAGAGATGAAATAATTGTAAAAGTTTTGAAAAAATAAATATCTTGACAGAGAATTACTTTATCAACACTTGAAATACAATAAAATTGTAATATATAAAATAGTGTCAGCACAAAATTGAATATGCATAACAGAAAAATGACACTCTTGTAATTATCATTCCATTTTTACTTATTTGTACTTTCAATAAATCTGATAACCGATGTTGAGCACTTTTTCACATGCCTGTTTCCCGTTTATATGTCTTCTTTTGAGGAATGTCTATCCAAATTGTCTGCCTATTTTTTTGTTTAGATTATTAGGTCTTTTCCTATAAGTTGTTTGAGCTACTTCTATATTCTGGTTATTAATCCCTTGTCAGATGGGTAGTTTGCAAATATTTTCTCCCATTCTGTGGACTGTCTCTTCACTTTGTTGATAGTTTTCTTTGCCATGTAGAAGCTTTTTAACTTGAAATGATCACATGTGATCATCAAGGAAGTGCAAATAAAAACTACCATGACACGTTATCTCATCCTAGTTAAAAGGCTTTTATCCAAAAGACAGGCAATAACAAATGCTGGTGAGCATGTGGGCAAAAGGGAACTCTGGTACACTGTTAGTGGCAATGTAAATTAGTACAACTATTGACAACCATTTGGGAGTTCCTCAAAAATCAAAACTAGAGTTACCACGTGATCCAGTAATTCCACTGCTGGGTATATACCTAAAATAAAGGAAATTAGTATATCAAAGAGAGACCTGCACTCTCATATTTGTTTCAGCACTGCTCACAATAAATAAGATTTGGAAGCAACCCAAGTGTCCATCAACAGATGAATGGATAAAGAAAATGCAGTACATATACACAATGTGGCATTTTTCAGCCTTAAAAACAAATGAGATCCTTTCATTTGCAACAACATGGAAGGAATTGGAAATCATTATGTTAAGTGAAAAAAGCCAGGCACAGAAAGACAAGCATCACATGTTCTCATTAATTTGTGGAATCTAAAAATCAAAACAATTTAAACTCATGGACATACAGAGTAGGGCTGGGAAGGGTATTGAGGGGTTGGTGGGGAGGTAGGGATGCTTAACAGGTTAAAAAAAAAATAGAAACAATGACTAAGATCTACTATTTGATAGTACAAATAGGGTGACTACAGTAAATAATAATTGTACATTTTTAAAATAACTAAAAGAATGTAATTGGATTGTTTGTAACACAAAGAACAAATGATCCCATTCTCCATGATGTAATACTTATACACTGTATGCCTGTATCAAAACACCTCAAGTACCCCATAAATATATACACCTGCTATGTACCCACTAAAAGTTAAAATTAAAAAATAAACAAATATAAATTTTAAAATAAATAAATAATAAAAAAACAGGCATACAATAAAATATTTATCATTGGTTATTGGAAAATTGGGAAATTTGGGGCAAAGTACATAGCTATAACTTTAATTTGTACCATGTACTCTAATAATAAATCCACCTTGACTAAATTGCTAACTGAAACAAGTCAAAACTATTTTAAACAAAACGAACAAAAATTTAATTAGTTTGGAATTAGGAAAGATTTGCTCAGAATAAAATCAATGGAAGATATTATAAAGTAAATGAAGGATGGATTTAACTATATTTAATCAAAAATACATAATCCCAAAGAACTGGGGGAATATACATTTATTGCAAATATGACAAGAAAAATCTATATTCTTAATAAGTAAACAAATATTTTATGAATAAAGAATGCAGGCAACACTACAACTGAAAATTTAGTGGGATAAAAAAGCATAAATATTCCTACAGAAAAATTTAAATGAGACATTGATATACAATAATTTCTCAATATTCACAGTAATCAAAATAGTGGATATTTTTTAAAAGATACCATATGTTCAACAAAGCTGCTAAAACATGAAAACTAGTAAACACTATTACTATCTAGCTGATGGAGATTATAATGATTATGAAGTGGTAATAATCTGTGATGGTAAACGGGCTTCCATAACCACCCCAAATACCACAAACTTGAAACAAGTCTATCAACCTTATGAAACAGCATTTGGTCATAGTGTCAATATTTTATCAGACAAACTCATGTAAGACCTCAGCTAAGAAGCAGTCACCTGAAAATGGTTACACTGTGGAATTCGTTATCAAGAACTATGATGGTGGAACTTTGGCATCCTGTCCCTATACTCACTGGGGCCTGCTAATGTACCTGTACTGTGCTCAGCCACAGCTGTGGAGGTTTCTTTGCTGCAGCAACCCCTATGGTATAACTGGGGGATTGATCCTCTCCTCATGTTCTCTGAGATTAATCTTGGTTATTACTTTTTATTTGAAATGACCTTGAGAGAATTCTGTTTGTTATAGCTAAGTATACTGATTATTTCAGAAGTTGGTGCTAGTTTAGTTGCACACAACTGATTCTTAAATAAATAAATCTAAATCTGGGATTATTTTCCTTGCTTCATTGGATCTGAGGTAGTAAGATTATAACTTCTACTACAAATTGAGACTCCATGCTATAACATGCTCTGGCTAGATAGATTTCTCATTTATTATCACCTGTGGTCACTTGGCACTAAGTGACATTCATGGCAAGAGTTTGAAAGACTCAATGTGTAATTATATAAAACCATATAATGAGCATGAGGACTATGAAATGGATTAATGGCTTCCTAACAGCACTGGAGAAGCACAGAAGAAGGATGGCAAACTCAAATTTTTTTATTCAAAGCAGAGTCATAAAATCAGGGATTTTCGGTGACTGTGCTAAATGAATTTTTTATCACTTGCAGCCATAGGAATAAGAATGCAAAAAATAAAAGTTGGCATACAACTCTATGGTTGTCAATTTATAACATCAGTTGAATTACAACTTTGCCAAATCTCTTATGTAAATGTTAAAAATGACATATTGGGAATGATATATTTTCCAAGAAATGAAATCAGAATTTGTGGAAAGATACACATAGTTTAAAGGAATGGTTTACAACTGCAGGTACTGCCAGACCCAGAGGGCTCCTATAGTATGTAGAGATTCTTCTACTTAGGCATGCTACTGGCCTTTAGCACTTGGGTACTAGGGTTTTTTTGTTTTTGTTTTTGTTTTTTTGAGACGGAGTCTCGCTCTGTCACCCAGGCTGGAGTGCAGTGGTGCATCTTGGCTCACTGCAAGCTCTGCCTCCAGGTTCATGCCATTCTCCTGCCTCAGCCTCCCCAGTAGCTGGGACTACAGGCTCCTGCCACCATGCCCAGCTAATTTTTTTCTATTTTTAGTAGATATGAGGTTTCACTGTGTTAGCCAGGATGGTCTCGATCTCCTGACCTTGTGATCCGCCCTCCTCGGCCTCCCAAAGTGCTGGGATTACAGGCGTGAGCCACTGCGCCCAGCTGGTACTAGGGATTTTAAATGCCCTAACATATGGGGGCGGGGAATCTTGCCCAAAAAAGAATTGCTCCATCTAAAACGCCTGTAGCACTCCTATTGAAATCACTAGCTTTGAGTAATAATAACTCTCCAGTTTGACTGAGCTTCCCTTTACTGCAGAACCATCCTCTGGACTCCTGGTAGATGTGGCTGTTTCAGTCTTGCTTGAAGACACTTTGATAACCTTATCCAAACAGCTTGAAAAGCGAAACCATTAGAATTAAGTCTAGCTTCATTATCAGAAAACATCTTAAATTACTTAATCAAATTAGAATTGTTTTTCCCCTTACCTAAAAGTAGTCTAAAAACAGATAGTCAAGAACTTGGAATGGATTTTTCATGGTCACTAGCATCCCAGGATCCAATTATCTTTCTATTTCTCATCTTTAGTGTACTGTCACATTGTCCAAGATGACACTTTAAGCTCCAGTCCTAGTTTTAATAAAAGACTGCATGAGAGGAAGAGGGATAAAGAAGGATGAACTCCCCCACCTTTGAGGAAGTTTCTCAGAAAGACCATGTAACGTCTATATTGCTCTCATAGACAAGACTTGGTCATACAGAAAGTCTAGGTGCAAAGGTTGGTGAAATGAAATATTTGCCTTAGGACATATGGTTGTCCATCTAACAAGTGGGGTCTGAGATCAATGTGGAAATGTATAAATGTTATGACATACAATTAATAGCTTCTGCCACACAAAATCAATCCAGTTTCTCCTTGCCCTCTCATAAGCCATCCTTGCTTCGAGACTGGGATGAAAAGATTTATGCACTAAGATTCGATGTTACTGAAATGGTTTGGCCGTGTTTCCACCCAAAATCTCATCTTGAATTGTAATCCCCATAATCTCCATAATCCCCATGTTTCAAGGGTGGGACCAGGTGGAGGAAATTGGGTCATGGGGGCAGTTTCCCTCATGCTGTTCTCATGGTAGTAACTGAGTTCTCACAAGATCTGCTGGTTTTATAAGTGTCTGTAATTTCCCCTGCTTGTACTCACTCCATTCCTCCACACTGTGAAGAAGGTACCTGCTTCCCCTTTGCCTTCCACCATGATTGTAAGTTTCCTGAGCCCTCTTCAATAATTCAGAACTGTGAGTCAATTAAACTTCTTTCCTTTATAAGTTAACCACTCTCTAGTATTTCTTCGTAGCAGTGTGAGAACTGACTAATACAGTTGCTAACTGATATCATTTAATATTTGGAAACTATGTGGTGGGAATGGATTTTAAGAGTCACCACTCTTAAATAAAGAAGACTAAAGAAGGAAAAACTGTTATACCTGATTGAATTTACTGATAGAGACATTTATAAGAAATTTTGGATTCAGTGTACTAGCTGAGGTAGGTGAAAGTAGCTTTACTTTTCTCCATTGTTTTACCAAAAAATGTACTTCCTAGTAGTTCACTTCCTAGTGAACTAAAGTTTGAGATGCTAGAAATTTAAAGAGTTAAAGTAATCCAATGGTATATGGAGAAATAAAGGTTCTGTAAATTTATTATGTAAAACTTACTATGATTTTACAACTAAGAATATTGATTCATATTGAAATTGGTCCCAGTAGTAAGACAGAAGGTGACCTTTCCACCATAATACTGAGAAATACACTGGAGATGGAAGGGCTTAAATCTTTGAAAAATGTTATAGTGGATAATTTTTGTAAGATAAGTATACCAGTAGAAGATCTGATATTAATGGGCTTCTTAATTTTTTTTTTTCTTGAAATGGAGTTTCACTCTTGTTGCCCAGGCTGGAGTGTAGTGGTGCAATCTCAGCTCACTGCACCCTCCACCGCCCGGGTTCCGGCAATTCTCCCGCCTCAGCCTCCCAAGTAGCTGGGATTACAGGCACCCACTACCACACCCAGCTATTTTTTGTGTGTGTGTGTATTTTTAGTAGAAAGGGGGTTTCACCATTTTGGCCAGGCTGGTCTCGAACTCCTGGCCTCAGGTGATCCACCCGCCTCAGCCTCCCAAAGTGCTGGGATTACAGGTGTGAGCCACTGCGCCTGGCTAGGCTTAATTTTAAAGAATATGAAGGAATTATTGGCTGGCAGAGGCCAAATTGTGCTACTTAATTAGTAGGCAGAAGTAACCATGACTCCTGTAATACTCAGTAGGGGTGGTGTGGCAATCAAAATAATACCACCTATAGAGATGACTGAAATCATTATTTGCCATGAAGTCGACATGTTCAAATACATGCAAAGCCAATTAAGGTCTATGCACTTCCCATAAGTAAATACATTCTCAGTCTGATGACGGAGATGTAACATTAATACCGTAACAATAGTAATAGCCCCTTGCCTGATCCCAGATTTGAGTCAGTTCAGGACTGAGAGTTCCTTGGATACACGAAGGAAAAGATAAACCTAAAGAAAGACTTGCAGTAACAGTCTGTATAGTACATTTTTCTCCTTGCACTTTTCAATATAACTTTTATCTTATAGTGGCATAACTGTGGACTGAGTAAAAGGAAAAAAAAAACGCTATTCCAAAATGATTGGGTTGTATGGTCACTGCTCATAGTAGGGACTGATACAACTTGTGTGGTCTATCTATTCAGTTATGTATGTGAATCATATCATGAGAAAAATCTACCAAACTGGTGAAATGACATGTCAGAGGCTACCCTTTCTCATGTGTTTCATGTAATGAGCAGTTTAGAAGGAAGTTGATCAGGGATTTAAGCAGGAAAAAGAAAGTAAGGCAAAAGACAAAGTCGAATATTTTCTTCACATGACTTTGCCAGCTTTATTCTGGAAGTACAGTCCTCTTCAGGTGCTTCTGAATTCCCCTTAGCCAGAACTGTCACATAATCGTGCTGGAGAAAGGATAGGCATTCAAGTACTGTTTTGGCTCTGGCAGAAAAGAGCAACATTGAAGCAGGAACAAATAATGCTTCAGGTGCAAAATGGAGCTTGAACAAATTTCATCTCATTTGGGGCCCAATGGGATCCCAAGTCCAACTTGTATTAAAATCTTGCTGTTTTCAAGAATGTAGATAAAAAGATAAACTTCTGAACCAGCATTCACTAATGGAGTTAAGAATATTTTGATAAAGCTAAGAAAAGCCTCTTGAGCACCCCGTATCAAAATAATAAACGAAAATACTATACATCTCTGTGGGAGTCACTACTAAAGACTGGAGAAAATAGGCATGATGATTCCTAACATATCACCATTTAACTTGACTGGCATGTGCAGACAGAGGACTCTTGGAAATTTTATGTAATTAACATAAACTTAATCAGGTAGTGATTCTAATCACAGCTGCTATTCCAGATGGGGACTATTTCCTAGGAAATCACCACAGTTCCAGATACCTGATATGTATTTATTGATCTGACTCTTTTTTTTTTTTCCACTTCCATCTGAGTTAGAAAATCCTAGAAGCTATTTATTTTCACCTGACAGGTACAGCTGCACACACCCAGCATACTACAGCAGGTTTTTACTAGCTCTTCATAACTGGACCACAATTTAGTCCACAGGATGCTTCATCATCCCACAGTCTCCAAGGCATCATTCTGATCTTCTTTGGTGATGACATCATGCTCAGAAAATGTAGCGAAACAGAAAATGAAACTACAGATGCCTTTGTAAGACAGGTGTCAGAAAGTAGGTGATACATGGCACTAGCCACTTAAGTAAAGCTAATGGCCAAGGAATCCAAGGCATGTTTCCCATTTTTCTTAGCCTGTGTCACTTCATAAAGCAGAGTCTGATGCATGCAGGTAGTTTATTTAGGAAGTGATCCAAGGAAACCGAAGTGAAGGACTTGGAAAAGTAAAACAAGAAAGGAAAGAGAACCATTTTACTGCGTCAGTCAATTCACCTTAGACCTTCTATGTTGTAGAGAATGTGCCTCTGAACTCTTTCCCTAAGGAATAGAAAGAGAACAATTTATTCACCAGCTCCATTTCCCTTTGGTCAATGTATGTAGTTGTGAAGTCACGAAATTGTGAAGTCATGAAATCTGAGTATGTTTCCACTGGGTTCCATGCCATATGGTCAGAGTTGCCACAAGGACAGGAAGTAAGAAACATATAGTACTGTCCTGCTTTCTGTGGAGCTCTGAAATATACCTCAAAATTATCTGCTTGGGCATATATTGAACATTGTCCAGCCCCAATTATTTACAGACTGCCCATAAGGCATTCTATAGTTTCAGTGTTTTTCCCCTTCAAATCTTATGTTGAAACTTGATTCCCAATGTCAGAGATGAGGCCTACTGGGAGGTGTGTCTATCACATGGGTGGATCCCTCATGAAAAGACTAATACCTCCCTTTGGGTTTGAGTTCTCACTATATTAGTTCCCTCAAAAGCTGGCTGTTAAAAAGAGCCTGGAATCTTCCTCCTCTCTTTTGCTTCCTCTCTTCTCATGCGATCTTCACACATCAGTAGGCCTCTCACCTTCTACCATGCGTGGAAGCAACTTGAGGCCCTCACTTAAAGCAGATGCTGGTGCCATGCTCATTGTACATCCTGAAGAATCATGTGCCGAATAAACACCTTGTCCTTATGGTGTCCCAGCCTCATGAATTCCTTTATAGCAAAACAAAATAGACTGACAGAAAATTGGTACTAGGAGTGGGGTTTCACACTGCCAGTGGCTCTATAATTATGGGGTCTAGAGTACACTGGCCCTGCTCTCACAGCTCCACTAGGTACTTCCCTAGCAGAGGCTCTCTGGAGTGGCTCTGCCATGTGGAGCTTTTCAATGCATCTTTTAAAATCTAGATGGAAGATGCCAATCATCCACCTCTCTTGCATTCTGGATGCTTGCAAATGTAACACCACATGGATGCCACTAAATCTTATGGCTTGTACCCTCTGGAGTGGCAGCCTGATCAGTACCTGGGGTCATCTGCAGATAGAGCCAATGTGACCAGGATGCAGGTAGCAGCATCCTGAGATGGTGCAGGGCAACAGAGCTACAGGCCTGTTTCTTGAAACACTTCTATTCTCCTGGACCTCTGGGTCTTTGATGGGAGGCACATTCTCAAAGATTTCTGAAATGCCTTTGGGGGTCTTTCGCTCACTGTCTTGACTGGTAGCACCTGGCTCCATTTTATCTGTGCTATCTAGCAAGTGGTTGCTTGATAGCACCCTTGGATTCCTTTCCTGAAAAGTTTCTTTTCTTCTCTACCACATGACCATATTGTAAACTTTTTTTTTTTAATTTATACACTCTACCTCTCTTTTAATTATAAGTTCCACCTTTAGGTCATTGCTTTGCTGCCCTTTCTTATCATAAGCTGTTATAAGTAATCACACCACTTCTTAAATGTTTTGGTGCTTAAAAATTTCTTCCAGATACCCTGGATCATCACTCTTAAGTTCAGCTTTCCACAAAACCCTAAGGTATGAACACAATGCAGTGAACTTATTTTCTATGGTACAACAAGGGTTATCTTTTTTTGGGGCTAGGGGGTGGGATGGAGTTTCGCTCTTATTGCCCAGGCTGGAGTGCAGTGGCACGATCTTGGCTCACTGCAACCTCTGCCTTCCGGTTTCAAGCGATTCTCCTGCCTCAGCCTCCCGAGTGGCTGGGACTACAGGCATGTGCCACCACGCCCAGCTAATTTTTGTATTTTTAGTAGAGACGGGGTTTCATCATGTTGGTCAGAATGGTTTCAATCTCTTGACCTCGTGATCCACCTGCCTCGGCCTCCCAAAGTACTGGGATTACAGGCGTGAGCCACTGTACCAGGCCAAGGTTTACCTTTTCTACAGTTCCCCAAAAGTTTCTCATTTCCATCTGAGACCTCATCAGCATGACCTTTACTACGTTTCTATAAGCATTTTGTCACAACCACTCAACCAATTTCTAAGATGCTCCAAACTTTGCTCATCTTTTAGTCTTCTTTTGAACACACCAAACTCTTCCAACCTCTGCCCATTACCCAGTTCTAAAGCTGCTTATACATTTGCAGGTATCTTTATAGCAACACCTCACTTCTTAGTACCAATATTTTGTTTCTATATGAGATGTTTTACTTAAAATTTTATATAAACCTTCCAGAAAGCATTTACCTTGCAAATTCTAACTCAAAGTAGAAGATACAGTATTTGGTGAAACTCTTTCCATTTTCAAGATAACAAATGGCACATTTGGATATGCTGTTACAACCCATTTGTTGAATGACCCAAAGGCTGCCAGCTTTGAATGGGTCTTGAACAAAAGATGGCTCTCTGCTGTGACTGATATGACTAGACCACAGATGCAATGTTCTTGAAATATCTACGCCAGATTGTGATGCTGAATAATGACTCTCGCATTTTGGTAAAAAATTTACAGCAGATGTCCCTGAAGTTTGAAAGTAAATATTCTTTTGATAGGCAGCTTTTACCTTGCTTGTAAGCTCCAATAAAAATGGAATGCTTAACTTTTAGGGGAGAATCATTAACCCGAACTACCTTTATTAACTGGGTATTATCTTATCAAGCCTCACAACTGTGATATCCTCAGCAGCATACAAAGTGAATGTAGAGTATATGAGACTGAGTATAGGTAGGTGCTAAATGCACAAGGGAGTTTCATAAGCAGGTTTCTCCTGTGAATGTTGTGCCTAAACTTCTACCACCAACCCGGTCTTGACCCCTAGTTTGGGTTTGATGGGGTTCCCTATGATCAGATAATTGAGAAGAAAACATTTTAGCCAGTTATTCAGGTTTCTTGGCGGGACACAGTGGCACTTGATAGAAGTAGATTTATGCGGCGGTCCCGCTTATGTGAACATGAAGGGCATACTGATGTTAGAAAATATTAATGGTAACCAGAAATTCCAATAGTCATTGTTGTGACTCATTGATTCCTGGGAAATAGTCTGGTAGATAAACAAGAACTTGGAATGAATAAGACTGGATGATTGAAGACAAGGTGGTTTGAGAACAAGATATGTACTAGACTGGGTCTTAAATGTAGGAATATTTTTATACTATGTGAATGTTTTCTGAAAATGTTTCTACTGCAAATGAGGCTTTCAATAATCGAATGGATATAATGATCTGCTCTGTGGATATTAATCTACCTCATTGTACAGCCAACTCAGTGATTGTTCATTAAGCTTATTAGCAAGCGGTCCATGTTGAAAAGAACAGATGTTATGCATGGGCTCAATAGATTTTCCCTCTCCAAGACTGACCTGGCTACTAGTACACTTGAATGTTCAATTTGCCAGTACCTGTGTCTGACCTAATCCTTTAATAAGTAACAAACCCAAGGGGATCAGTCAGCCAGGTAGTGGAAGGTTAACTATACTAGACATTTTTTTTCATAAATGAGATAGCAATTTGTCCTCGCTGGAATAGATACTTCATACGAATTTTGATTTTTTTTCTCAGTTTGCTAATCTTCTGACAGTAATACCATCTGCAGGCTTTATTCAATTCCATATGAAGCATCATGATATCACACTCAAAATTTTTATGACCTAGGAATTTATTTTTCAGCAAAGTAAGTAACTAATCTTCTACCTTTAATATGCTTTTTATTCTCATTTTATTGCTTTCAATGCTCAAATTTTATTTTCTTTCTGCAAAGCATCTTTGCTATCTATTCAAGAGATATTTTCTGGAATCGAGTATGCTATTTAGCCAAATAAATACAGAAATATGATAAAGACAACAAGCATGTTAAAACATGCATTAAGTTTCCTTGGCTTATTGAAAATTTGTCCTTATAAAGGTAATGAAATGTACAGTGAAAAGATTGTAGAAAGTCTCAGAAAAATTTTAGCTATCTCCAAATACCAGGGTATTGCAAATTCCCCACTGGGATTCTGATGCATAGGCATGAGTCTTCTCAGAGGTCACAAGAATATTTTGAACATCATCTCCTTAAGATGTTTTCTATGGTAATAAAATGAATAGAACTATTGAGAGATCCAGAAGCTATTAAAAATATGATTTTTTATGCAGATGGTATATCATAGACTATTAATATCAACATATAGTTTCACCATCATTTCCTAAAGAAGCACAAAACTTAGCAACAATAGTTTAGAATTCTTGTGAACATACATGTAGCTAAGTTGTAAACTACAGGATACATATGTTAACAGAAATCTTATTTTATTATCAAATAAAATGCGCTAACCATAATTTTTTAAAAAGGAAAAAAACACTTTTTCTCAACTGCCCATTATTTGTAACACTCATAAAACAAGTTATCTTCTCTTTTCTCTGTCTTTCTATGGGGAGTTGGAAAACATGATACATCAAAACCATGAAAATTTGTGCCTGAAGCCGAGTAGGAGCACAAGATGGCCGAATAGGAACAGCTCCGGTCTCCAGCTCCCAGCCCCAGCGACACAGAAGACTGGTGATTTCTGCATTTCTGCTTGAGGTACCGGTTTCATCTCACTAGGGAGTGCCAAACAGTGGGTGCAGGACAGTCGGTGAAGCGCACTGTGCGCGAGCCAAAGCAGGGCGAGGCACTGCCTCACTCGGGAAGCGCAAGGGGTCAGGGAGTTCCCTTTCCTAGTCAAAGAAAGGGGTAACAGACGGCACCTGGAATATCGGGTCAGTCCCACCCTCATACTGCGCTTTCCCAACGGGCCTGGAAAACGGCACACTAGGAGATTGTATCCCGCACCTGGCTCGGAGGGTCCTATGCCCACGGAGTCTCGCTGATTGCTAGCACAGCAGTCTGAGATCAAGCTGCAAGGCGGCAGCGAGGCTGGGAGAGGGGCGCCCGCCATTACCCAGGCTTCCTTAGGTAAACAAAGCAGCCAGGAAGCTCGAACTGGGTGGAGCCCACCACAGCTCAAGGAGGCCTGCCTGCCTCTGTAGGCTCCACCTCTGGGGGCAGGGCACAGACAAACAAAAACTCAGCAGGAACTTCCACAGACTTAAATGTCCCTGTCTGACTGACAGCTTTGAAGAGAGTAGTGGTTCTCCCAGCACGCACCTGGAGATCTGAGAACGGATAGACTGCCTCCTAAAGTGGGTCCCTCACCCCTGAGCAGCCTAACTGGGAGGCACCCCCCCAGAAGGGAAAGACTGACACCTCACTGGGCCAGGTACTCCTCTGAGACAAAACTTCCAGAGGAACTATCAGACAGCTGAATTGGTGGTCTCACGAAAATCCGCTGTTCTGCAGCCACCGCTGCTGACACCCAGCCAAACAGGGTCTGGAGTGGACCTCTAGTAAACTCCAACAGACCTGCAGCTGAGGGTCCTGTCTGGTAGAAGGAAAACTAACAAACAGAAAGGACATCCACACCAAAAACCCATCTGTACATCACCATCATCAAAGCCCAAAAGTAGATAAAACCGCAAAGATGGGGAAAAAACAGAGCAGAAAAACTGGAAACTCTAAAAAGCAGAGCACCTCTCCTCCTCCAAAGGAACGCAGTTCCTCACCAGCAATGGAACAAAGCTGGATGGAGGATGACTTTGACGAGTTGAGAGAAGAAGGCTTCAGACGATCAAACTACTCTGAGCTACGGGAGGAAATTCAAAACAATAGCAAAGAAGTTAAAAACTTTGAAAAAAAATTAGAAGAATGGATAACTAGAATAACCAATGGAGAGAAGGGCTTAAAGGAGATGGAGGAGCTGAAAGCCAAGTTTCGAGAACTACGTGAAGATTGCAGAAGCCTCAGTAGCAGATGCGATCAACTGGAAGAAAGGGTATCGCAGATGGAAGATGAAATGAATGAAATGAAGCGAGAAGGGAAGTCTAGAGAAAAAAGAATAAAAAGAAATGAACAAAGCCTCCAAGAAATTTGGGACTACGTGAAACGACCAAACCTACGTCTGATTGGTGTACCTGAAAATGACGGGGAGAATGGAACCAAGCTGGAAAACACTCTGCAAGATATTATCCAGGGGAACTTCCCCAATCTAGCAAGGCAGGCCAACATTCAGATTCAGGAAATACAGAGAACGCCACAAAGATACTCCTCGAGAAGAGCAACTCCAAGACACATAATTGTCAGATTCACCAAAGTTGAAATGAAGGAAAAAATGTTAAGGGCAGCCAGAGAGAAAGGTCGGGTTACCCACAAAGGGAAGCCCATCAGGCTAACAGCTGATCTCTCGGCAGAAACTCTACAAGCCAGAAGAGAGTGGGGGCCGATATTCAACATTCTTAAAGAAAAGAATTTTCAACCCAGAATTTCCTATCCACCCAAACTAAGCTTCATAAGTGAAGGAGAAATAAAATACTTTACAGACAAGCAAACGCTGAGTGATTTTGTCACCACCAGGCCTGCCCTAAAAGAGCTCCTGAAGGAAGCACTAAACATGGAAAGGAACAACCGGTACCAGCCACTGCAAAAACATGCCAAATTGTAAAGACCATCGAGGCTAGGAAGAAACTGCATCAACTAATGAGCAAAATAACCAACTAACATCATAATGACAGGATCAGATTCACACATAACAATATTAACGTTAAATGTAAATGGGCTAAATGCTCCAATTAAAAGACACAGACTGGCAAACTGGATAAGGAGTCAGGACCCATCAGTGTGCTGTATTCAGGAAACCCATCTCATGTGCAGAGACACACATAGACTCAAAATAAAGGGATGGAGGAAGATCTATCAAGCAAATGGAAAACAAAAAAAGGCAGGGGTTGCAATCCTAGTCTCTGACAAAATAGACTTTAAACCAACAAAGATCAAAAGAGACAAAGAAGGCCATTACATAATGGTAAAGGGATCAATTCAACAAGAAGAGCTAACTATCCTAAATATATATGCACCCAACACAGGAGCACCCAGATTCATAAAGCAAGTCCTAAGTGACCTACAAAGGGACTTAAACTCCCACACAATAATAATGGGAGATTTTAACACCCCACTGTCAACATTAGACAGATCATCTAGATAGAAAGTTAACAAGGATATCCAGGAATTGAACTCAGCTCTAAACAAAGTAGACCTAATAGACATCTACAGAACTCTCCACCCCAAATCAACAGAATATACATTTTTTTCAGCACCACACCACACCTATTCCAAAATTGACCACATAGTTGGAAGTAAAGCTCTCCTCAGCAAATGTAAAAGAACAGAAATTATAACAAACTGTCTCTCAGACCACAGTGCAATCAAACTAGAACTCAGGATTAAGAAACTCACTCAAAACCGCTCAACTACATGGAAACTGAACAACCTGCTCCTGAATGACTATTGGGTACATAATGAAATGAAGGCAGAAATAAAGATGTTCTTTGAAACCAACGAGAACAAAGACACAACCTACCAGAATCTCTGGGACACATTCAAAGCAGTGTGTAGAGGGAAATTTATAGCACTAAATGCCCACAAGAGAAAACAGGAAAGATCCAAAATTGACACCCTAACATCACAATTAAAAGAACTAGAAAAGCAAGAGCAAACACATTCAAAAGCTAGCAGAAGGCTAGAAATAACTAAAATCAGAGCAGAACTGAAGGAAATAGAGACACAAAAAACCCTTCAAAAAATTAATGAATCCAGGAGCTGGTTTTTTGAGAAGATCAACAAAATTGATAGACCGCTAGCAAGACTAATAAAGACGAAAAGAGAGAAGAATCAAATAGATGCAATAAAAAATGAAATAGGGGATATCACCACAGATCCCACAGAAATACAATCTACCATCAGAGAATACTACAAACACCTCTATGCAAATAAACTAGAAAATCTAGAAGAAATGGATAAATTCCTCGACAAATACACCCTCCCAAGACTAAATCAGGAAGAAGTCGAATCTCTGAATAGACCAATAACAGGTTCTGAAATTGTGGCAATAATCAATAGCTTACCAACCAAAAAGAGTCCAGGACCTGATGGATTCCCAGCTGAATTCTACCAGAGGTACAAGGAGGAACTGGTACCATTCCTTCTGAAACTATTCCAATCGATAGAAAAAGAGGGAATCCTCCCTAACACATTTTATGAAGCCAGCATCATCCTGATACCAAAGCCAGGCAGAGACACAACCAAAAAAGAGAATTTTAGACCAATATCCTTGATGAACATTGATGCAAAAATCCTCAATAAAATACTGGCAAACCGAATCCAGCAGCACATCAAAAAGCTTATCCACCATGATCAAGTGGGCTTCATCCCTGGGATGCAAGGCTGGTTCAACATACGCAAATCAATAAATGTAATCCAGCATATAAACAGAACCAAAGACAAAAACCACATGATTATCTCAATAGATGCAGAAAAGGCTTTTGACAAAATTCAACAGCCCTTCATGCTAAAAACTCTCAATAAATTAGGTATTGATGGGACGTATCTCAAAATAATAAGAGCTATCTATGACAAACCCACAGCCAATATCATACTGAATGGGCAAAAACTGGAAGCATTCCCTCTGAAAACTGGCACAAGACAGGGATGCCCTCTCTCACCGCTCCTATTCAACATAGTGCTGGAAGTTCTGGCCAGAGCAATCAGGCAGGAGAAGGAAATAAAGGGTATTCAATTAGGAAAAGAGGAAGTCAAACTGTCCCTGTTTGCAGATGACATGATTGTATATCTAGAAAATCCCATTCTCTCAGCCCAAAATCTCCTTAAGCTGATTAGCAACTTCAGCCAAGTCTCAGGATACAAAATCAATGTACAAAAATCACAAGCATTCTTGTACACCAATCACAGACAAACAGAGAGCCAAATCATGAGTGATCTCCCATTCACAATTGCTTCAAAGAGAATAAAATACCTAGGAATCCAACTTACAAGGGATGTGAAGGACCTCTTCAAGGAGAACTACAAACCACTGCTCAATGAAATCAAAGAGGATACAAACAAATGGAAGAACATTCCGTGCTCATGGGTTGGAAGAATCAATATCGTGAAAATGGCCATACTGCCCAAAGTAATTTATAGATTCAATGCCATCCCCATCAAGCTACCAATGACTTTCTTCACAGAATTGGAAAAAACTACTTTAAAGTTCATATGGAACCAAAAAAGAGCCCGCATTGCCAAGTCAATCCTAAGCCAAAAGAACAAAGCTGGAGGCATCACGCTACCTGACTTCAAACTATACTACAAGGCTACAGTAACCAAAACAGCATGGTACTGGTACCACAACAGAGATATAGATCAATGGAACAGAAGAGAGCCCTCAGAAATGATGCCGCATATCTACAACTATTTGATCTTTGACAAACCTGACAAAAACAAGAAATGGGGAAA